>NC_061513.1:93432137-93640775 GCF_022539505.1 Lolium rigidum
GTGGGTCATCAATCTTCGAGACCGGAAAAGCCACGGTACGAGAAACCTTCCGGAGCCACCGCCATCGCGAAGCCAAGATGCTGGGGACGAAGTCTCGTTCCGGCACGCCGCCAGGACGGGGAAGTGCCCCCGGAAGGCATCTCCATCAACATCACCGCCATCTCCATCGACGCTGCTGTCTCCCATGAGGAGGGAGTAGTTCTCCCTCGAGGCTAAGGGCTGTACCGGTAGCTATGTGATTAATCTCTCTCCCATGTACTTCAATACAATGATCTCATGAGCTGCCTTACATGATTGAGATCCATATGATGAGCTTTGTAATCTAGATGTCGTTATGCTATTCAAGTAGATTTTACTTATGTGATCTCCGGAGACTCCTTGTCCCACGTGTGTAAAGGTGACGAGTGTGTGCACCGTGTGGGTCTCTTAGGCTATATTTCACGGAATACTTATTCACCGAGTTATGATTTGAGTTGGATGTCTCTATGAAATTGTGGTGTGTTAGTACCTCCTATGAATGCTCACGAGTGACGAGCGTGAGGTGTTTATTAGTACTTGGGAATACATCTTTAAGGTTTGCCTACATGATGAATTAGTGTTCGTTATCTTGCCAAAGAGTAATTCGGAATCGCATAGTGAAGTGCTTATTTATATTCCTTTATGATTGCAATGTGCTTTATATCACTATTAATCTATGTGCTACTCTAGTGATGTTATTAAAGTAGTCTATTCCTCCTCCATGATGTAATGCTGACAGTGTGTGCATCATGTAGTACTTGGCGTAGTTTATGATTGTAATCTCTTGTAGATTATGGAGTTAACTATTACTATGATAGTATTGATGTGATCTATTCCTCCTTTCATAGTCTGTCGGTGGCGAGTGTGCATGCTATGTTAGTACTCGGTATAATTGCGTTGGTCTATCATGCACTCTAAGGTTATTTAAATATGAACATCGAATGTTGTGGAGCTTGTTAACTCCGGCATTGAGGTGCTCTTGTAGCCCTACACAATTAATGGTGTTTGTCATCCAACAAGAGAGTGTAGAGTGGTTTTATTATGTGATCAATGTTGAGAGTGTCCACTAGTGAAAGTATGATCCCTAAGCCTTGTTTCCAAATACTGCAATCATCGCTTATTTACTGTTTTACTGCATCTTTACTTCCTGCAATATTACTACCATCAACTGCACGCCTGACAAGCTATTTTCACGGCGCCGTTACTACTTGCTCATATTCATTCATACCACTTGTATTTCACTATCTATTCGTCGAACTAGTGCACCTATACATCCGACAAGTGTATTAGGTGTGTTGGGGACACAAGAGACTTCTTGTATCGTGATTGCGGAGGTTGCTTGAGAGGGATATCTTTAACCTCTACCTCCCTGAGTTCGATAAACCTTGGGTGATCCACTTAAGGGAAAACTTGCTCAGCTGTTCTACAAACCTCTCGCTCTTGGAGGCCCAACACCGTCTACGAGGAATAGAAGCGTGCGTAGACATCGGGTATCAAGCAACTCTCCGACACGCTCTTGCTTGTTTTGCCAAAGCATCTCCGGAAAGCGATTCACACGGCTCTCTCGCGGCCTTAGCAGTTTTTATGGTTTTATCCGGACTGCTATACTTAGGTTTCTCTACCATGCTCAACGATGCAGAAGTACTTTTTCCGGCAAGAATCTCTTTACGCAGATCCTGATCTAAGTTGCGAGCTCTAAGCCGGTTTTTCCGGTATCCTCGCAGCCTGAGCGCTAACAGAAGCAAAGCCATGGGCAGCGTTATACTCACGTAGGGTTAGGTTCAGCTCGCGCTGCGCCCGGACGATGTCGGCGCCGTTCGCGAGCAGCTTGGCGTTGCGCCTCCGGCTCCGCCCCGAGCCGCTGCCGGGTCGATGTTCTGCGCGATGGGCGTAACCAGCACACTCATGGCCGCTTGGAGAGGAGTTTCCGGTGGCGCTGCGGATGCACCTGCAGCTTCCTGGTTGCGCTCGGTTGGCGGCTTGGCCGTGCGCGCGGGTCTCGTTTCCCCAGCGCCTTCCGCCGCAGCTCCCTTGCCGGCGTCGCCCGTGCCAACGACCAGCACCTCGACGCTGCCGGCGGCGCGGTCGCAGCGAAGCGCAGACCTTGGCGGATCCGGAGCCACCAACACGGCGAGAGGCACTGGCGCTCGGGGACGGTGCCGTAGTAGACGAGGATGCTCCCGAACTCGATGACGCGGCCGTTCTTGGGGAACTTACCTCCGTTGGAGAAGCAGCCCGTGTTGTCGTCGATGAAGCGCGTGTCGCGGATGCGGTTGACGAGCGCGGTGATGACACGCTCGCCGCCGATGGTGAGGAGGCCCGCCTGAATATGAACTCCAGCAAGCGCCGCTGCTGGCCTCACGGTGGGCGCCAACTGTCGTCGTGGTGAACAGACATATGCCATGGGATGGCTTATCTTGGGGCCGAATGGATGCTAGAGGATTCGGGGGATGGTTTTTGGTATAGATGGAGAGGTTTCCGGATGGATTCCTGAAGAACTTGGCCTTGGCCGAAGGTAGAAGATGATGAACTCAAGAACAAAGACAACACTAGATCTCTCTATTTCTTGGTCATAAGAGCTTACAGGTTCCTGTGTACAAGATCGCTATTAGGTTGTGCCCGCGAAGGGCTGTGCCCCCTCTCCTTATATAGAGGAGAGGGTGGCTTACCGGGGAAGAAACCCTTAGAAACCCTAATGGGATCTTTGACTAGACAAACTACTTTACAAAGCTACTTTAGCTACCGGTGATGCCGGTATGCCTTTAATCAGGAGCTGTGACATCCTCCGACACCTTTTACGTCATCCTTCGCCTTTGGCGTCATGGCTTCGATTAAACCTGAAGTGCTTCGCTCATCTTTGTCTTCTAGCTCTAGAGAGCATCTTTGACCAGTCTTGCCGACGTGCTACAGTGTAGCCTGTTCCGGTATTCCGGTACGTTCTTAGCCAGTTCCGGTATCCCCCTTCCTGGGATACCGGTATGACTCTCTGAATCAACCTTCGTTATCCGGAACAACCTTTAAACCGGTACTTTGATGGCTCAAACCATCCGGTTTGACATGCCTTTGGCATACCCGGGGTCATCCCCCCAACACCCAGCCACGATCAGCCCAGGACATGAGAAAGAAAAAGAGCAGTGCCACATCTATTTGTTCCCCACCAAGCCGGACCGCCCAATGCGTCCAGGGGCGGAGCTAGGCCTAGTGTTGTTGGTCTGTAGCACTGGCCTAGTAGCTGATCATCCAACACGCGTTCATCAAATTTCAAGGCTATATTATGAAAATCTTAGGTACTTAGCTCCACTAAGCCAGGTTTAGCTCCCAGCCATGGGCTGTTTCTAGCTCCGCCCCTGCATGCGTCACCCATGTTGCAGACGAGTGTAAGCTCGCCATCCGGTCCCTTGGCTCCCTTATGGTGTCCAAGCGCACCACCTCGTTCAGCGCTGGTGAGCATGGCCGAGATTTGGAGGAGGCGGAGGGGAATAGTGAAGTAGCTAGACGAGCATGACCGTGCGCTATTTTCATCGTTGTCGATGATGCACGTCCAAAAGTAGAGGACATATTTAGCATGCGTGCCATCTTAGTCGGTGGGAGTAGCAAATTGTCCATTTTTTATAGTGGAAAACTAGTCGAGGGCTTAGGATACACTGAGATCATATAGTTTAGTGTACAAATGATAGAAAATTCCAGTTCAGATTCATTTTGAAAAACCTTAAGTCCATAGCTTTTGCCTCCTTTAAAAAAAAAAAGCTTAGAATTGACGTTTTCTTTTTCTAAACCGGGCAATTATTCCCCATCTCGAAGGAACATAGAAAACCGAGGAAGAAAAGGCAGACTTGGGATTCGCGTTTGAAAACGGCATCTGAGAGAAGAATATCCAAAACAAATGGCCCCCTGACGCCCAGCTTGCAAGAAAAGAAATGATCGCATGCGATCTGACGTCGAAAGCCAAGACTCGTGACAGCCACATGTCTCCGCGACAGCCGCCCCCATCTGGACCGTCCATTACCGTGGGCCGCAATATAAAACACCGCTCGCATCCTACCAAATCAGGCTGCGACACTGGTAGCCGTCGGATGGCGCGACCCGTGGCCCCAGACGGCCGATCCGACCGTCCAATGGTTCGGCCAGGAACCTAACGTTTATTCCCGTCTCCGTGGCCCTGCGCTTATTAATACTCGCTCGCCCGTCCTTGGCCTGTTCATCCTCGACCACTCCGCACAAGTTCTTCTTGTTCCGCAATCCACAAGGAGGAAACGCAAGAAAACAAGGGTAAGAACAAGCATCTCCGATCTCGTCCCCATTCGCATGCTCGATCCTCCGTTGCAATTTGATGCAAGCAAAAGGTATAGCTAGACGATTGTGCTCAGAGTGGGCGCACGCGCGCGCGCGCTTGCAATCCGTAGTCGTTGATGCGTTGTCCCCGCTCCCCGGCCTCCTCCTCCCAACCCTGAGCCGCCGCCGAGTACCATGCTCAGCGCCTCCGCTCTCGCTTTTCGTCTGTCTCGGGTCGATCGATCGATCGCCCGCCAGATCAGATCCTCCGCAGATCTGATTTCGCTCAATCTGAATTTGTTACAGTGTCTGTCGTTTGATCCCTTGTATCGGTAATTCGAGCTATTTTACCGTCGTTACCTGGTATTGCACGCCCCGATCTAATGATTAGCTCGGTCAATGGTGCTATGCTGCTGCAGATCTGTTCCGCTCCCTCGATCTGCTTGCCTGCATGTGGCCTGATTTTCTGTCCTGTGATTTTTTTTGCAGGCGATGGCGACCTCCTTTACGCTCCCCGACCACCCGACCCTCCCCAAGGGCAAGACCGTGGCCGTCATCGTGCTCGATGGGTGGGGCGAGGCCAGCGCTGACCAGTACAACTGCATCCACCGCGCCGAGACGCCAGTCATGGACTCGCTCAAGAATGTATGTTCCTTTGCCGCACCTCTGTCTGTGTACCTTTCGTGTCTGATTATGGTGGATTGCATTCTTGATTTGTGCAAAGGCTGGGCCGGGAGTGAAGCTTCAGTTATGCGAAAACCCATCTTGTTTAGTTTGACTGCAACACATATTTCCACCCTAGATTAGTGCGCTGGTTTGCGAAGTATGACGATGAATCTTAGTGCAACACATGTGACTGTTGCCCCATTTACTCTTTCAACACATTCGGGTCTCACTGCAATGTTTAATAATTAGTCTGAACATTACTAATTGCATATGTTGCAGTTAACATCTTGTTTGTCACGGTGTAGTTCTGGTGATAACTCATATGCAGTACTACATTTGGTACCTCCTTCTGAGATGCAAAATTACTAAGCTTAACCCTTTTTTTTTGTTTAAACCAAAAGGGTGCTCCTGAGAGGTGGACGCTAGTGAAGGCTCATGGAACTGCTGTTGGTCTCCCTAGTGATGACGACATGGGCAACAGTGAAGTTGGCCACAATGCTCTTGGCGCTGGTCGCATTTTCGCTCAAGGGTATGATGACATTTTCGTCTTGGAAATATATTCTCTGCTCTCATTTAACTACTTTGATGCACGTTTTGATCCAGCAGTGAAAAGGGGCACCTTACTATAACAAGAATCTTGTTTGACTAGTATCTGTGTAGTCTTAGTTTCATCGTCATCGATTTTTTAGTAAATCCTAACTAGGCCCCCATTGTCTTGTGGATGTTGATTTGTGCTTGCTTTCGTCAAGATACATACATTTCTGTAGAATTGTTTAACTAGTTTGCATAACCAGGCTAGAAAATCTATGTACTTTATCAAGAAAAATTACATTGTTTCACTCGTGTGATTCCTTTTCCACATTTTTACTTTCTGTATGATATAACAGTTAGCTCTTTCAGATTGTTTTCAACAAAGCTAATGAATAGTATACTTAATTTTTATAGCGCGAAGCTTGTTGACGCTGCTCTTGCATCTGGGAAGATTTGGGAAGACGAGGGGTTCAACTACATCAAAGAATCTTTTGCTGAAGGTACTCTGCACCTTATTGGTCTGTTGAGTGATGGAGGTGTGCACTCCCGGCTAGACCAAGTGCAGGTTCGTTACAATCTTTGATTTATCTTGCTAATTGAGTTATGAATGCTAGGCCTTGTTGTATTGTGACGATTTTTTTATACTAATTTGTTCTTTGTTTCACTCTATTTTTCAGTTACTTGTGAAAGGTGCCAGTGAGAGGGGAGCAAAAAGAATCCGCCTCCACATTCTTACCGATGGACGTGATGTCTTGGATGGCAGCAGTGTTGGTTTCGTAGAGACAATAGAGAATGATCTTGCTCAGCTTCGTGAGAAGGGTGTTGATGCACGGGTTGCATCTGGTGGTGGAAGGATGTACGTTACCATGGACCGCTATGAGGTATACTCATTTGATTCAGTCATCAACTTTTGTTGTTTAGCTGTTGTGGGTAATAATGGAGTCTTTGAACTGGAAAATACATCTTGTCCCTGTTGAAATTAAAGTCATATTTTTTAATGTGTTGCAGAATGACTGGGATGTGGTCAAGCGTGGGTGGGATGCCCAGGTGCTTGGAGAAGCGCCATACAAGTTCAAGACTGCACTTGAAGCTGTGAAAACACTAAGGGCAGAGCCCAAGGCCAATGATCAGTACTTGCCCCCGTTTGTGATAGTCGATGAGAGTGGCAAATCAGTTGGTCCTATAGTAGATGGTGATGCAGTTGTCACTTTCAATTTCAGAGCTGATCGCATGGTTATGCTTGCGAAAGCACTTGAGTTTGCTGATTTTGATAAATTTGACCGCGTTCGTGTACCAAAAATTAAGTACGCTGGGATGCTTCAGTATGATGGTGAGTTGAAGCTTCCAGGGAAATTCCTTGTTTCCCCACCCTTGATAGCGAGGACATCTGGTGAATACTTGGTAAAGAATGGTGTGCGCACATTTGCTTGCAGGCAAGTACCTAAATTTCCACTCTCTTTTCCTATTTAAACCACATGGTTCTTCATATTCATCTGTATACTACAAATTCTATGATGCTTGCTATTAGTTGGTGGTGAAGTAACAATTAGTTCAAGTGATCTTGTGTTAAGTTTTCCTATATTCCAGTTGAAACAAATATACTGTATGTAAAAAGTGGAAGTACAGGTCATGTGTTTTATACCCTGCACAAAAGCTTTACTACTAGTATTTTTGGTGTCTTGTTCTTCATTTTTTATCAAAACAATGCCGGTCACCAAACCAGGGATGGGAATTTTTGTGGTTCTTTGTTACTTTTTGGGCACCTATTTGATTTGGACATGCCTGGAGCTTAGTAGCAAAGACTTAGCTACAGAGGAGGTTGTTGAGATTATCTACACATACCCGTTTCTCGGTGTCCTTTTCACAAGTTTTAACATTGTACACTTGTGTTATCATTTTAATGGTCTGAGTAAAATACATGTCGTTTATCAACACTTGCATAGTGCTATTTGGGTTTGCTTGTTTCAGTTTGTGTTCCGTGTTTAGCACATATTTTATTACCTTTCTGCATATTTTTTTTATGGACTAATCGATTTTTTTCGTAACAGCGAGACAGTGAAGTTTGGCCATGTCACATTTTTCTGGAATGGAAACCGTTCTGGATACTTCGATGAAACCAAGGAAGAATATGTAGAAATTCCTAGTGACAGTGGTATCACTTTCAATGAGCAACCCAAGATGAAGGCACTAGAAATTGCTGAAAAAACCAGGGATGCTATCCTCAGTGGAAAGTTTGACCAGGTAAAGGAATCTGGAAATTACAGTATATGCCTTTGTCTGTTTGCCTCCATCAAGTTACTTATCAGAATTATTTTTGTAGGTACGTATTAACCTGCCAAATGGTGATATGGTGGGTCACACTGGTGATATTGAAGCCACAGTCGTTGCCTGCAAGGCTGCTGATGAAGCTGTCAAGGTGAGAACAAACAAGAGAAACAAGCATATTCAGAAATTTCTTGCAGATTCTTATCAATGATTTGTTTTCATTATCTCTAGATTAAGCTAAACTGTTACGTTGAGCAGAAATAGAACATGTTACTCTAGTTTGATTGGAAAATTATTAGGAAGTGCTGAACTCCTACATTGATCGGAAATAGCACATTTACTGTAGTTTGAATGGAAGTTCTCTTAAAGTGCTGTCTTTGTTGGCTTTGCACTTGCTTACACAAGTTTCGTTATATGTTTGGTGCTTTATTTGATCATCTGTTTTTTCTTTGGAACAGATTGTCTTGGATGCGGTCGAGCAAGTTGGTGGTATTTACCTTGTCACTGCTGACCACGGAAACGCAGAGGATATGGTGAAAAGAAACAAATCTGGCCAGCCGGCTCTTGACAAGAGTGGCAGCATCCAGATTCTTACTTCGCACACACTTCAGCCAGTAAGTGCATGCCATATGCTGTGCTTTCCTTTGAAACCAATCAACTTGAGTGTTCACGTGTATCGTTTAGGTTTTAATTCGTATGTATCATTGCAGGTCCCTGTTGCGATCGGAGGCCCTGGTCTCCACCCAGGAGTGAAGTTCAGGTCTGATATCAACACACCTGGACTCGCCAATGTTGCCGCCACCGTGATGAACCTCCACGGCTTCCTGGCTCCTGATGATTACGAGACGACTCTCATTGAGGTTGCTAACAAGTGAAATATTACTGTCTGAAGTCAGAATTGCGGTAGCCAGTTTTGTTTCTATAGTTTTGAGATGGATCAAAGGATGATCCCATTGAATAATTTGAGATTTGGCAGCTCAAACTCATGAACACTGAGAAAAGTGGATTAGCTCTATTTGTAACTTGGTATTGCCACGTGGGCTGGTGGAACAGACTGATAGCCATTTTTGCTCAGCTATATGTGTGATGCGTCGAACTTTATAAGCAGCATGTAAATGTGTTAAATACAGTACTTCCTCCGATCCATATGAGTTGCCACTAACATAGATGTATCTATATTAGTTCTAGATACATTCATACTAGTGGTAAGTAATATAAATCGGAGGGAGAATCTTTTTTAGCAAATGGAAGTTATACCTCCCACTCGGTAACTGATTTATAACAGGGAAAACAAAATTTTGCATCTACTGTTTAACCCCAGTCATAAGTTAGTCTCCGCAGTATAGGATTAGGATGTTGATTATTAAGTAAACTGTCGTCTATAATCGAACTCAAGCGAGGTTTTTCTCCCTGGGTTGGTTTACGACCCCAGTTTCAATGCAAGTCTAAAATTGCTAATTATGCTCACTAAAAGATATAACCCATCAAATAAATAAATATACTATGTAGATGTGCATGTTACGATAGATGTGTGACATACAAAAAAAGACCAAATTAAAAAGTTAATTCATGATAGTCCAGGAGTGGCATTGATCGATTACTGGCTAAGCTGGTTGGGCATATGCAGCTTAGGCATTCAAAAGCTCTGGCTAATAGTAAAATTCTAAAGAGTATAGAGAAGATTAGAAAAGGTAGAAAACGATCAAAGTTGATATGTACGGTGACTGTAAAAAGAGATTTGAGAGAATAGAATGTACGTAAAGTCTTGGCTCATGGCAGTATTATTTGAAGATCAGCGATCTATGTGCTAAAATCTTAGTTTACTTCTTTTCTTTCTTTTCTTTCTCCTTATTCTGGTTTTCTTATATTTTTTTGGGTATCATATCTAGCCTCCCAAATTTCATTATGTGAACACAGGTTGAAATGGGAATATTTACAGTTTAGTCTATCGATAGAAGCTCAGACTGCTCCTCCACGGTGGACACTGTTGGCGAGATTTAAGTTGATTTCAGGATTTTTTATGTATGATCACGAGGTTGGAATTCTAAAGAACGAAACTTCCATGTGACATTTGAACATAAACATTGAAATTAGACTACTGTAAAATCAAATTATCAAATTCAAATCCTACAAAGACTGGATTTGAGTCCAATTTAAAGAATTCAATTTAGTTTGAGGAAGAAAGGTTAATGGTGTGCTAGATATTTTGAGAACCTAGGATGCAGAACCACACCCCAAACCTTGACCCTGTTATTTACGATTGTTTTACATCTTAGAAGTTTTAGTGAAAGTTGAAATGAAATTATGAGCAGAAAGAACAATGTTTATTCTGGACATAACATATGTTCAACAATAAATGTACTCCATCCAATCTAAATTACTTGTCACGGATTCAATCAACCTATACATATTTTAGGCAATTTGCGACAAATAATTTGGAGGGAAGGGTGGCCTGACCCAAACGCATCAAAACGAACACTTTTGGTGTCTGGAATGGTTTAGTCGCCAGAGATACCATAAGGGAAAGATAGAAAAGCTGCAAGTTCGCACGCAACACCGAAATTTAGTGTTCATTGCTCGTCGTTGACCAAGGGGCCTCCCACGGTCCGTTGTGGGTAAGGGCTGGCACGGACATGTCGACCACTTTATTGTGCTTCAAATTGTGTCAACAGATTTTAGGGGTGCTGGTGGAAGTTTATTCTGTGGTTGGGACCCCGATAGACATGTTAGGGTTTCTATTGAGGTAGTCGGTGGAGATGCTCTTACCACCATCATCTCTCTTAGTTTAGTAATATGTATTAGTTCATCCCAAAGCTTAAGGCTTATATTTTTTGAAAAGTCAAACCAAGTAAAGTTTGACCAATCTCTTAGAAGAGTCTATCAACAAATATGATATTTCTTAGATTCCATATGAAAATATATTTCATTTTCTATCTAATGATATTGATTTTGTATTTTGCATGTCAATAATTTTTGGTAAAAATTTAGTCAAACAGGACATAGTTTGACTTTCTAAAAAATAAGTTTTAAGTTTTGGAATGGAGGTAGTATGTCATTAAAATGCCTAATTACAATTTTTTGGGACAAAAATGCCTAGTTACAATTTTTTGGGACAAAAATGCCTAGTTACATGCTGGTATTACCTTTGTTTCCAAATGTTTTGGGGAGTTGTTTTTTCTACTTCTAAATGGAGATGCTCTATGCATCCCCACCGAAGGGAGAGTCGTCGCCCATCCCGGTGTCGTCGCCTTCTGCCTTCTCCTATCCATCCGCTGGTGGGGCAGCAGGTCGTAACCATCAGGCCTACAGCTAGGGGTCGAGCGGCTGGACAGATCGGCAAGTGTGCCGTTGCGGTCGCCGCCTCCCTGTTGCAGACCCTAGCCCTGCTGCCGCTCGTAGTTCGTCTCTCCGGTAAGGAAGAAGGCCGGGTGGTCTCTCTCTCTCTCTATGTACAATTGTTTCCAATATTTGAAAGCTGTGAAGATCAAGCAAGCTATGACCCAAAATGGTGCTAGTAGTCTCAACTCTGAAGTTTTGTCAGAATTAGTGCGAATCATTCATGTCTTGCTGTATGTATATCTATATAAGCATCAGGAACATGGACTGATTGTACCGACTATGGCTGCTTCTCTGTATTGTCAAGATTTTCTCAAATATTTCTTTCGTTCTTTTCTCAAGATGGGTGGGGGCGTTGACCTTCATGGTCTCGTATAAGTACTCATGTGATGAGATTGGGTGTAGCACCATCGGTAGAAACAAAACTCATTGCAGGTTCCACATGTCCTCGTGGAATCTCGAGGTAGCATCGGTAGTACTAATTGATTGGGCCGAGAAAGATACTTAACTAGTAATCAATCTATTCATTGGCATCGATGAATTTTATCAATTAAATAGGAGTATACCAATCTTACAGACTTGAGACTCCATCACAGCCAGAGACTACATATGTTTTACGCCAAACAGAGGGGGCTTTCGCAGCTAGTGTTGTTTGGGTATTCAATCATTTGCTCTTTCTTGGCTCCAGTATGCTGCAATTGAATCAGGACATCAAAAAATCTTAGGATTTTGTTCATTCCATTCTTCTTGTCCAGTTAATCCGCCTATGCCCCTACTGCATGTAGAGTAAGTTATGTCTTGGTAGCTTGTGGCGCTAGTTGTTTTGTTGGTCCACTTGTCACTGACTGAAGTAATCCGATGGAGTGTGAGAGACATGATGAGTTTGCGATAACACACACCATATCCGGGTATATATTCGATCCCGGTGTTCTGCTCTTCTGAATCTCTAAGGCATCTGTACCCCTTTTGTTCACTAGTTGATTGATAATCTTGTATTGTCTAGTGCAGGTATAGCAGCATGGTTTTCTATTCTCAATTGTCAGCCTTCCGAGATCTAAAAAGTAGCTCTGGGCCTATCATCCGAGCAGATGCGTCTTCAAGATGATCACTGTCGATTCTTATTTCTCGAAGGGTTTTCCTTTCTGGAAAAGTGGTTTGCAAGGTAAAGACCTGTGATCGACCTTACTATCATTGCTACAGTACAGTAAATTAGTCATCATGATTTCTAGGCTAGCATGTGGGAAACCTATTGGGGTTGTTCATCAAGAAGATGGATCAGATAAAGAAAAACATAACTGGATGATTAATCTTTATGTTGTAAAAGATAGGATATATTCAGTGGTTCGATCAGTAAGTAGGCAGCTATGCATCTTCCATTTGATTGCCATTGAACTTAGCAAAACATACCCATGAACCGTTGTAGCATACAAGACTAAAATACATGTAAATTTGCAAGCACTTAATGAAAAGGCAGAGTGCAGTCTCGTGAATTTAGACCTCAATACTTGGCCCTAGTTAGGGTGCTGAATTGATGTATGTTGCATAGCTTCATTATGCTACATTTATTCAAAATGTAATAGGAACTTGGTAGTGATATTTGTTACTATTTCCTAGTTTATAATTAGAGCCTTGCCTCATTTTAAAAGCATGCTAAGATACCTTGTGCATTCATTTTCAGCCTTCAATCTTCGCAGTGCCCCGAAACAGCTCACCTGGTGTTTTTGGTGAATCTCCCGCGCTGAGTTTATCTTACCTATGGCAGCCATACTAGAATCTTTGCTTGGATCATGTGCCACAAAGTTGCAAAATATCATTAGTACTGAGGCCATACTAATCCTAGGGGTGGAAAAAGAGCTTGCAGAAGTGTTGCGTCAAGTGGAAATCATACGGTGTTGCATATATGATGCTGAGAAAAGGAGGACAAAAGAGCTAGTAGTAAAAAATTGGCTTGGTCAACTGAGAGATGCTATCTATGATGTTGATGAAATCTTGGACGTGGCTAGATGTAAAGGAAGTAAGCTAGTGCCTGACCATCTTTCATCATCATCAAGCAAATCAACCGCATTTAAAGGCCTTTCAGTTTCCTCTTTCTTTTGTAACATCGGGTCACGTCGTGATGTTGCTGTTCGGATTAGAAGCCTCAACAAAAAGATAGAGAAAATCTTAAAGGACACAATATTTTTAACATTCAACGGTAGTACACAACCTATTGAAAATGGCCGAAAATCCAAACTAATAAGAAGTTCCAACCTTGTTGAACCCAACCTAGTGGGAAAGGAGATCACACATTCTTGCAGGAAGTTGGTGGACTTAGTGCTTGAACGTAAGGAAAATAAGTCTTACAAGCTCGCTATTGTTGGAACCGGAGGAGTTGGTAAGACAACACTAGCTCAGAAAATATACAATGACCAAAAAATAAAAGGAAGCTTCGAGCTACAGGCATGGATTTGTGTTTCACAAGACTACAATGAAGTAACTCTTCTGAAAGAGGTTCTACGAAATATTGGTGTGTATCATGAGCAAGGTGAAAGCATAGCAGAGCTGCAGAGAAAACTTGCAGAAAAAATTGAAGGAAAGAGTTTCTTTCTGGTTTTAGATGATGTGTGGCGTTCCAATGTATGGTCCGATTTATTAAGACCTCCATTACACGCAGCAGCGGCAGGCGTAATATTAGTAACCACACGAGATGATCAAATTGCAATGAGAATAGGCACACAACATACCCATAAAGTTGATCTCATGTCAGAAGAGGTGGGATGGGAGCTACTTTGGAAGAGCATGAACATTGACGAAGAGAAAGAGGTGCAAACTTTAAGGAACACAGGGATTAAGATTGTTCATAAATGTGGTCGCCTCCCTCTCGCAATAAAGGTTACCGCTGGTGCTTTGGCAAGCAGAGATCTAACGGAGAATGAGTGGAAAAAGTTTTTGGGCAAATATGCAGGCTCCCAGAGCATGCTCTCTGATGAAATAGAAGGAGCTCTGTATTTAAGCTATGATGAGTTACCGCATCGTTTGAAGCAGTGTTTCCTTTATTGTGCTCTGTATACTGAAGATTCTATCATTCACCGTGGTGTAATTACCAAGCTATGGATCGCCGAAGGCTTCGTGGAGGAGCAACAAGGCCAACTACTAGAAGAAATTGCAGAAGAGTACTACTATGAGCTAATCCATCGGAATCTTCTCCATCCAGACAACACATTTTTTGAGCTGACTGAATGCAAAATGCATGACATCTTAAGACAGCTTGCATTAAATCTATCAAGAGAAGAATGTTTCATTGGAGATGTTGAAACATTAAGGGGTGAAAATATATCTAAACTGCGGCGTGTTACTGCTGTCACAGAGAAGGATAAATTAGTATTTCCTACCATGGATAAGGTTGAAGTTAAGGTGAGGACTTTCATAACTGTTCCTGGTCCACGGAGAATTGAGGATACATTGTTCAAGAGATTTCTTCTTCTTCGTGTTTTGGTATTGAATTACTCACTTGTACAAAGCATACCACATTACATAGGAAAACTGATACATCTACGACTACTGAATCTAGATTATACTGGCATATCGTATATTCCGGAATCCATTGGCTCCCTAAAAAATCTTCAAGTATTGAACTTAAAAGGTTGTCATGCTTTGCATAGTCTTCCTTCAGCGGTGACCCAGTTGTGCAGTTTAAGATCTCTTAATCTTATTAGTACAGAAATAAATCAGGTTCCAAAAGGGATAGGAAAACTGAAGTTCCTCACTGAATTACATGGATTTCCTGTTGGTGATGGACGTGATAATGGTAATTCCCTTCATGGATGGAAGTTGGACGAGTTGTCTTCCTTGCCACAAATAAGATTTCTCCGTCTGGCTAAATTAGAAAGAGCGGCTCATAATAGTACAAATGCAGTACTGAAAGACAAAAATCATCTAAAAGAACTAGTACTATCGTGGACTGAGCATGGAGAGGGATCATATTCAGAAGAAGATGTTAGCAATACTGAGGATGTCATTGAGCAGCTAATTCCTCCGAGCAATCTGGAAAACCTAGCTATTAATCGATTCTTTGGTCGGCGGTATCCCACCTGGTTTGGCACCACCTCTTTGTCTTCATTAATACACTTGCACCTGAAAGATTTCAAATTATGTGTGGATCTTCCGCCAATTGGGCAGCTACCCAACTTGAAATTTCTGAAAATTGAGAGAGTGTATGCTGTTACCAAGGTTGGACCTGAATTTGTGGGCTGCAGAAAGGGTGATCCCGTATGCAATGAGTTGGTTGCTTTCCCTAAACTTGAATGGTTGGTCATCAAGGATATGCCAAACTGGGAGGAGTGGTCCTTTTTTGATAATGAAGAAGCAGTTGCTGCTGCTGATGGAGGGGGAGGGGATGTACCTGTTGAGATCCTAGAAGAGGATGCCCAATCTGCAAGACTGCAAATGTTGCCTCGTCTGGTGGTGTTGGGACTCTACAATTGCCCGAAGCTGAGAGCTCTACCGCGACAGCTTGGGGAGGATACCACCAGCTTGAAGAAGCTCAAATTAATTGGGACAAGTAACTTGAAGGACGTGGAGAATTTCCCACTGCTCTCCGAGCTCATTATTAAGAACTGTGAATGCCTTGAGAGGATCTCCAACCTCCCTCAAGTGTCAGAACTGCGTGTACATGGTTGTCTAAACTTGAGCTATATAGAAGGGTTGGGAAGTTTGCGGCAACTATGGCTGGGTGGGGATATGCAAGAGATCTCTTCTCGCTTGGTGCCTGGGCTTCAAAAGCAGCACCAGCGACTTCATGGCGAAGACCTGGATGTCTACACGCTGTCTACCAGTTAGATGCATGGAAACAGAAGCACAAGGTAAGAAGACTGCATATTTGATTCTCTTAACCGTAATCCATATTCTCACATGCATAAAATTGCAATGTTTATCCAGTTGTATGCCATTATATATGCTTATCTAACATAGAATGCTTAGACCTACTGTGCTTATAAATATTCCAAAATAACTCCAGTAGATTTCCATGGCAGGAGATTTCAGGCGTACTCAATACCAAGTGATCTATATTGCTCTAACTTGCTAGCATTGGAAACCCGTATTGTCACCTCTTGTCATAATTGCCCTTTCAAGTTTATAATATCTGCATCATCTAGATCTATTTGCTGGACACGTGCGCTTCCATAAACAGATATTAGTTTATTGAAGCCTTGATCTACTATTGAGACAAACAATGCATTTCATATAATATACTACTTGGTCTTATGTGCTCGTCAATAACTGTTGCTTAATTACTATGGATTGTCTTCATTTTTATTTTTTTGTTTCTTAATTAATATTTTATGTCGAATTAATGGTGGCAACTTAGGACTGATGGCGCAGTTTAGTTGGACGGATGAAGCGCGCATTAGGAAGCCTATCAATGCTAAAGATGTGCATGTCCTTGATGTGTAGTCAGCTGGTGAAGGAAGTGTCCTGTTTTTCTTTTGGGCAGGTGCCCTGGATCTGAAGACGTGCAAGCCTATGAACGCTAGGTTCTGAATTTGATGGGTCCGGAGGCCTTTGCTGTACTGAACTGAACCTGGGGCTGGAGTGGAGGCCTTTACAAACAGGAGCATAACTTCATGTCACTGTCTCCAGCTTTGTAAGGGATTCTTTTTAGTAATTGACTGGTCATATTTGCGCACCTAGGATGATTTGGGGATTCATTTCTCCACTAGCATTTTGTATTTTTGGTCTGTAAACATGTGTTCCACTGTTCCTGTAAAACATGTTTGACTGGAAATCATACCCGACCATATATAAAAACCGGTTGTTGCAGGAAGATGGTGCACCTGCAGAAAGAATAAGTTGACAAATGTGTGCAGTGTGCTGAAGGTAAAACCCCAGTAGAGAAGCGTGAACTAGAGTTGTGCCAGGGCCCTGGAACTTGGCAAAATGCAGCAATATCAGAGGCTTTTAAGTACGTTTTCAAGCAGCTATCTCGGGGATAATCCTGAACTATGAAGGGCAGTCTCTGTTTTTTGCAATGTTGCTGTAGATGAATGTGGAATTAGTGCAATGGTACACCGTGCAATACAATACTACTACCTCCATCCTAAAATAAGTGTCTCCATTTCGTCTAGATACGATGTATTTGTTATAGTTTTGAGACACTCATTTTAGGACAGAGGGAGCAATACACGATGCATCTAAAACTCGAGCAGGGTTCTTCCCTGTTGTGTGTTGCCTTCCATAGTGTAATAAGATGGATGTTTGGTGGCGGATCTGGTGCCTGAGGGTGCTTTCCATCACCTTTTTCTTCACTGATGTGGCAGCAGACGGAGGACGGTGGATTGATCAACCTATGGCTCCTTCAGACGACCTAGGAGTAATAGAGCTGTTCTTGAAGGTCTTCATCTCATCTGCACAGCGATAATCTGGGCTGCCGGAGTTGAAATACCAGATGCCGAATCCCTTCACCTTCATTTTTAACCCCCATTGGGCAAAGCTTTTGCCCTCGTTCAAAAAAAAAAAATTTAACCCCCATTGGGAGGCCCTATTCCCTTGTTGAGCTTTGCCAATGTGGGCATGGATGGCAGCGGTGGCTTGAGCTCAGTCTCCTTTGAGGTCAGGAATGTGCACCCTTTGTTTGTGTCTTCTCGCTGTTGTATTTGCTTGTTTCCTGAGGGCTCAAATCTTGCACTCTATACGGTTGGCTTAAGATGGATGAATGTACATCTTTGCAAAAAAAAAAAAGGAAAGGGTAGAAAAGTGCACTTCAAAACTAGAATCAGATAAATAGCTTCTGAGGCAATATCCTCAACACACCCGATGCCTTTTCCTCTCAGCTGAAGCCTATGATAAACATCTTTGGAAACTAACACGGACCCCCAAAACAGACGACAAATGTAACCTGGCAACAGATAAGAAGTGGCCGGATGGATGGTGAACTACCTTACTAAACTATACACAAACGACTAGCATCCTGCATTCCCACCATGAAGGCCAGCGGAAGATAACCACGACTATTCTTTGGTGCCTGATGTAACCTAGCCTGCCTAAGGAGCTGCTAATTTGACCACACATGGACAAGGCCTTGTTGGTTGCCGGTGTAGATCTCTTCGCGCTCTTCATCGTAGTACAGGGATGTGATGTCTGAAAGGGCCTCTGACGGCGTGCACTGGAAGTTTGATGACTTCTTTTGTTTGCAGAGGTTCCCGGCCTTTATCTTGGCCACACATTTTCCGGTCAATATCTCGCTGATGTTTATCGAACAAGCTGCATACGAACCAAAGTAAAAATTAGAAGGATTATGCGGGGATAAATAGTGGCATCATCCTCATGTATGTACTTCAGCAAGTAAAAGGAGTGTTTTTGCGTAAATTTAAAGGTGATTGCAATTAGCACAAATGTAACTTGACATACTTTCTCATGCATGTTTCCTGTAATTAAATTACTCAAATTCAGTGATCACTAGCTACCCCTTGAAATAAACAACAGAGCAGTCCTATTCTACCATTTGTACTAGTCAAAACAAAGAGAAGAAACTTAACTGACACACACTTTGAGCAGTACTGAGAATTGCATGCATCAATCATCAAAATGACCTAAAGTGTGGGAGCAGTGCCTCCAATCGAAGAGAAAATTGATAGCACCACAAACTAAATCTAACATGGCTAGAAGCAATGTAATAATGGATAAAAGGTAGCAGGATTGACAGAGAGGATCAACAATCATAATAAGTCAATTAGTTAAATGCATCAAGCAGACTACAACTTCGTTACCAATTAAACACGTAAGTTGTACATGTTGAAGCATGAGTTTAAATGTTACCATTGTCCTGTGAAGATGGATCATCCGGGTCAGCTTTGCAATAAGATATAATAAGGTCTTGGTTGCTAGTTATGTAAATACTGTTTGTATTGCAATCGGGATGCCACAACAAATGGTCCTCAAAGGATGTCACCAGTTCACCACGGAAATTCCAAACAGATACTGACCGATTGCGGAATGTCAGGAACAGCTGCATCTCGTATAGAAAAATAAAAGCTGACGGAGTCACAAACTCACTGCTGCTCACTTCTGTTGTCTTAAAATTTCTTACCTGCAGTAGTGTAAAGAAGTCCATTACAAACAAGAAGCAGAAAATTAGATTGCATTTATTTCGCGCCATCTTCTATATTAAAGGCAAAATGCTTACATCAAGAATTTGAAGGTTCTCTCCGTCCTGTTTCACTAGAAGTTTTTCATTGAATTGCTCGATGAAATCAACCTTCTTATTGCGGTGAAGAAGATGTCTGAATGACTTCAACCGCTTCCCATCCTCAATAGAAAGAATCTCAAGAGGAATATATCCCCTTTTTCTAGAGTAGATCAATAGCATTATACCAGGGCTGTGAGAAGGCAATAAAAAGCAATAAGAGATCATTAATTACGTGAGCTAAAACTCCTCTTGAATGGACATTGTGCACAAGAAACAAAATTCAATCAATCCAGCCATATCCTCTTTGAAGAAAACAATAAACTATTCACATCTTCAAAGTGGCAAAGAATAAATCTGTGTCCAACAAACTTGTAATAATGTTCCAGCTCTCTCCAAACTACATTACACAATATTATTAAAACAGTGTATTTTTCGGCCAATGGTTTACCGTAACATTTCCGCTATTCATCACTTCTTAGGAGAGCATGGAGGTACTTTCTGAAGTGCGTTTCGTAAATATAATGAACTTATTCCCAAATTTTCACCATTAGATTCTCCATTTAACAAAGATAAGGTGCATAATGATGTTCCTTAAATCATTACATTGTTAATACTTAATACGACCGCAAGGACAGTCTGGCAGCATGACTTTTTTAGGGAAGATAGGAGACTGGAGAAAAGAATGACATGTTAATTCTTGTTTCCTGGTAAGAGAAAATGGTGGCATGGCTTATATAGTCCAGTCCCACAAAATGGATAGCTAATAGATGTATGGATGCAAATATGAATAACAGCCAAATCAAACTTAAATTAGAAGACAATGTACTAGTCGTGAATCTGAGTTACCCACTAGACCCTGCATGATACAGTTCTACTTGGCATAGTTAACGTGAACGGTAGCCCTTGTTGCTGTAGAGAACAGTGCACAGAAATGCTATGTGGTATGCCGAACCTGCCCCGTAGTAACACACTATTTTTCCTTCAAAACAAAATCCGTTGAATTGCTTGCCGAAACATGAAAAACCTCTAGAAAATGCACAAACGCACACTTATATTTTTGTTCAATCCTCAGTTATCACGTAGTGATACTAAAAAAGGTTAGCTTACCTGCTTTCAGCATACTTTACTTAATTAGTTGCTAACAATTATCCGCTCTAGAACATATCAGATGAATGGCTGAAGGAGAAACGGTGAAATACAGAATTGATGTCAAAATGATCTCGGTAGTAATATAGAATTCTGGCCATTCTACCATGTAGTTACAACATGAAATAAGCTGTGTTTGTCATCGCGTTGAATTATGATAATCATGTATGTCATCATGTTAAATTGTGATAATCATGTTTTCCTAACCAGCCTTTTCCTATTTGTTGTTTGACTAATAAAATTTTGTCTATCTCAACACCTACTTTGCACTTCTAATCACGAGAGAAAAAAGATGTCAAACAAAAATATTATGTCAGTATTGCACGAGAACAGAAAAGTGACACAGAAACAAAAACCAGGATTGTTGTACGATGCCAATGTAATTTAGGAAAACAAATCAAGAGATATTCCCTTACCTGATTTTTATCTCTTGAACATCTTTATCAGATATCGTGTACAGCAGTGTGTAGTTCTTCAAATCAAACACCTTATAAGTACTGCTAGAAATAAGAACATAGTGTCATAACTCGTACAAAGTAATTTTTCTTTCTCACAGAAATGTAGCGAGTTTGTTACCTGTCTTGTGCAGAGTAAGTCAACACCTTTCCGTTCACATCATCAAACTCCACGAAACCTGGCCACTTCAACGATTCTGTCTCAAAAAGAGGGTAACCACCATCTGGCTTTCCACGGCGTATATACCTTAAGAGTAAAATATTATGTAAATATACTATCACAAAAGTAGAAGCCTAGTACTGTAAAAGGAACACAGAAAGTCAAACTCACTCAATTCGAGTTGTCCTGCATCTTAAGGCACTGAAATTTTCAGAGCCATAAACTGATACAGTTATAAGCGAGTCATTATTCTTGTTATAAAACAAACTGCGGATGACTTCATCTGGACTTCCATTTAGAAAGCAAATCCGCTGGTTCGTCACTGGAAACAAAGGAACTATTATGATGGTTGTTCAAACAAGAACCAGTCATTATCATACATTCAAAACATGTGTACCTCTACTGAACGCAGCACAGACTCCCAACTGTGATAAAGCAAATATAATATCACGGGCTCCAACTATCTCGATAATTTCAGACCGCTTACTCAAGAAAGGTAGGAGTGACCTATTCTCCTTCGGATCATAGGTATCAAACTCTTCCTAAAAAAATATGAAAAAACTTATGTTATTAAGAATGCCACATAGATACATTATGCATATGTCACTAGCAGATCGAGAGGAAAAAAAAACACAGGAATCTAAGCGGAAGGGAAAGGGCAGTCTTAACAAGGAATAGTATTCACAAAAATCAAGCAACTCAAGAGTCGTTGTTGAGCATTACGTGCTAAGAACTGGGTGAGTGAATGATAGCAAACATAATTGGCCAAGACTGGATCCCTAAACAGAGTAGGTGAATGGACTAACTGAATCAACCACTGAAATGTAGCTTCTAAAATCTACTTCGTAACTTCAGGTTCTCAGAGTCAGAGCTGACTGAGATATCATAATTTTCCAAGGCTGGCAATCAAAATATGAAAGGGCCTATTTGTTTCATCCAATTATAAGTTGCCCCCTCGAGATATTTCAGAGATCAAACAAACCAAATTGTCCTGGAAATGACCATCCAGACCATCAACAATCGGAATACAGCATAAAGAACAAATCTTTTCTCATCTTATTATCATCCAATTACAGTGCTACTGATGCAAATCCGCGATGCACTATTAAGAACCCTGTTACCTAACAAAAGTGAAGCTAGCGCACAAATAATAATAAAGAATTCTAAAAAGAAGTATTTTTTTATCAAAACTTTCCTTCTCGCACGGCACTCTATATAATAGTACCTCACATCACCTGGGCTCTCTGGATCCGATTCTTCCCACAATTTCAGATCTTTAAAAAATTATTATTCACTCCTTAAACCCTACTACACCATCACGAACCGGGAAGAACCGATGCCAAACCAGTGCCAATGACACTCACAATTGACAACTAGACAGTTGGGAGGAGGGGCGCGTGGCGGACCTGGAGCTGGATATTGCGGAACCGCTCCCGCGTGCTTCTCGCGGCGAAGTTGCGCGCGGGAAACGCCGCAACCTCCCGCCGCTGCAGCTTCCGCGCGCTGTTGGAGGACACATCCGCCGGCCTCGGCCGCTTCTTGGCCGTCACCCTACGCCCGCAGGACGGCCGAGGCCTCGCGTCCATCTCGCGCCGCCCCCGTCCTCCACGCCCCTATCTCGCCGCCGACGAGATGTTGCGTCACGCCGAAGCGCCGATGGGCATCTCGCCGGAGCTTTGGCTCCGTAGAGGGGGTTAGGGTTGAGGCCCGAGGTGGAGCCCGGTACCACTATATGGGTGTTCTGGAATAGAAGGTAGTGCGAGGGCTTTTCTGAAAAAACACCTGTAACTGCCCCCACTCTTTGGCCCATCTGGCGGCGTAAAACGCACGTATACCCGCTGTGGATTGTACACGGCTGTAAGGGCATCTCCAACCGCGCGACCCAAACGGACGTCCCTTTCGGGTCGTTTGGGTCGTCGCGCGGACACGCGGATGTCACCCGGACACCCACACACGTCCGGCTACATTTTTAATCCCCAACGCACATACGACCCAAACTGAAAAGTAGACCAAACGAGGCAGAGGCCGGACAACGGCGTGGGCGCGGCGCGCGCGGCCGGCGCACGGCGCGTGGCGTGGCGCGGCCGGCGACGGCGTGGGCGTGGCACGGCTAGGCGAGGCCGGCGAGGGCAGGGCGTGCGTGGCGAGCCCGGCGACGGCGCGACCATGGCGAGGCGAGCCCCGCGCGGCCGGGACCTCCGCCATCCGCTCCCTCCTCGCCACGGCGCGCCGCCCGTTCTCCGCGGGCGCGGCCCCGTTCCTCGCCGCCGACCTCCCCTGTCACGGCCGCTCCCACGGCAGCCGGGCGGCCTCTCGGCGCGGCCCGGCCCCTGCGGAGGCGGCCCGAGGTGCGGCGCGGCCCGGCCCCTGCGCGGCGAGCTCCGCCCACGCCCGTCCGTCGCCCAAGCTCGACGCGGGCACGGCCCCGTCCGCCGGCTGCGGGCGCTGCCGCTGCTCCTTGTTGAGGTCGTTGACGAAGAAGTAGTCTAGGCGCAGCTGATCCCCCTTGTTGTCGGCGCTCGATTCGTGCCGATTCGTGCGTGCATGTCCGGCCGCCGCTCGCCTACGCGCGCGGCCGCTAGGCTGCTAGAGCTTGGTGCTTTGTCGCGAGCGGGGACGTTGTCCGGTACAGCTCGGCCACGGCACAGCTCAACAACGGCGGCGTGGAGGCGCGGGGCGGTGTGGCTCGCGACGCGCCCGGCGTGCGGGTGCTCGCGCGGCCGGCGCCGGCGTGCGGCCACGGCACGGCTCAACCAAAGCGTAGTGAAGGCGCGCGGCGGCGTGGCTCGCGACGCGCTCGGCGTGCGGGTGCTAGCGCGGCCGGCGCCCGCGGTGGCTCGCGACGGCCCGTGCTCGCGCGGCCGGCGCCGCGGCGGCGTGGAGGCGCGTGGCGGCCGGTGCTCGCGGCGGCGTGGAGGCGCGTGGCGGCTCGGCTCGGCGCGGCGCGGCGGCGCGTGCGGCTCGCCTCAACGCGGGCGGCGGCACGGCCGAGCTCGATGTGCTCCGTTTTGGCCGCGGCGACCTCCCGGCATGAACGAAAAAAAAGGGGTTGTGTTTACCGGGAGCCTCCACGCGAGCTCGACGGCGGTGGTTGGCCGGCGAACCCTATTCCGGTGGGGAGCGAAGCCAACATCCATGGCGTAAAAGAAAGAGAAGAACGAGAGGAGAGAGAAGGCTGTGTGAGTTTGGATGGATTAACTAGTGTGGCTGCCATGTGGGGTTTGGGAGGACACGCGCGGACGACCAGAGACGTCCGCACGCGTCCGGCTCGCCCCAAATTGCTCCCAAATTTGGTCCGGCTTTGGGTCATGGCGGACCGCGTGGGCTGTCCGTTTTGCATTTGGATCCGCGCGTTGGGTCATGTTTTTACCCAAACGGACGCGCGGGCTGTCCGTTTTGCGTTTTGCGTCCCCGCGTTGGAGATGCCCTAAGGGCATCCCCGCGAGGCAAATCGCACCACCAAATTATCCGCCTAGGCGAAAATGACCGTTTTATCCGTGCGTCCGTTTGCACCTAGAGTGCTTTCAACGGACGCATTTTTTCGTCGGCATGAATTAGGATGTTTGAAAACAACAAAATAAACCTTGACATTGGGCCTGCAATGAAAGTAGGGGGTCATAGTTTCTGGTATGAGGTGAAGCCTAGCGCACGTGTTGCATCGGGCCTGCATTAGAAGTAGGGGTCGTAGTTTCTGACGCCCCGTAGAATGACCATGAATAGGTCCATTGGCATCATGTACCGGCGCCGGAACATTTTTTCCTTGAACACCGGATCGGTTCGGTGGAAGTAGTCCTTGTGAAGCCGGAGGTGTCCTTCCACTATGTTTCCCGACAGGTTTTTTGAGTGGCCCTTGACAGAGCCCCGGTGCACCGGCGCCTGGTTTGAATTGTACTTGTGGAGGATGCGTCGACTGATCGGACTCCTCGTCGGAAGAGGAGTCAACGACCTTCGCGCAGAACTTATCCAGCATCTGCCACGTGTCCATCTACGTGGGTACGAATTGCAGATCAATGGTCGCATACAATGGCGCCAAAAACATGAGTAAGAAACATACCGGCGCAATTGACCGAACAGGTTGTGGGCGGCGAGGACGAGCGGCGCAACCGGCAAAGTTTGGCCCCAAAACAGGCAATAGGTGCGCGCCAGAGCCTACCCCGGCTACGATCCTTCTCTCCCGCGCGGCGAGAACCGAGCCGACAGCGAGTACTGCGGCGGTGCGGCGGGACGGCGGCGGGTGGGGTTGGGGTGGTGCCGTCGCACTAGGGTAGCAAAGAAGGGGAAAAGAAGCAAATCGAAGCGCTCGATTTCGCTGTCTCTGACATGCGGGACCGAGTAAGAAAATGAAGACGCTCCGCGTGACCGCACAGCGTCCGCGAAGACGCAAACCTGACGCATATTTGGGCCAGGTTTGCGTCACCGCGGACGGCCCGGTCACTTTATGTCACCCCGCTGGAGTGGGGCCCAGATGCATTGTCGGTCGCAAACGGTCGCTCATCGTCTATTTACATCGCTCTGTTGGAGATGCCCTAACACGAAGCCAAGAACAAAACGTGCAACAATGCCGAAGGAGGACGAGCTCTTGGTAGTCTTTTTATTTTCAAAGATGGAAAATCATACTTCAAAGATTTAAAAGTTTTAAAAAATTTGTGGATGTAGTCAATGATGTACTCTCTCTGTTCCATAATTTTTCATGGTTTAATTTACATTGGATATAATAAAACCATAAACAAAAATTATGGAAGAGAGGAATTATATGACAAGCATGCGAATTGTAATTTGAACTTTTTAAGATTTTAGGTTACAAAAATGAAAAAAAGGTTTCTATCTTAGTATAGTGAAATTTCATATTTTAAAACTACAAAATTTATCAGATTTTATCATTTTTCCACTCAGCGTATACTTTGAGTTACACAACTTGTGGACCACATATGTCATATTTGCAATTAATGGATAACCAGCGTATAGATTTGTGATATGTGTTACTGTAGTAGCTAAAAGGTGTTTTTTGAAACCCTCGATAGTCAGATTATTGTAGGATGAACCTAATATAGATCAGTTTGGGTAATTTATGCTTTTATTACATTATTAGAAGCGTAATATATAGATTAGCATGAACTCATCAAATGTTGAAGCTGTGGACATGGCAGAAGATGAACAAGAAGTTAATATTACAAAACTAGCGCATTTTACCATTTCATATTACTTTATGTCAGCTTGACTCAAATCTGCAGCATTTTTTTGTAAATCATGTAAATGGTTTATTGATCACGAATTAACAGCAGAACTAGCAGCATGCCCCACCTGCAGGATGAAGTGGCAAACCTTCGACATCGGGAGAGACTATCGTTAATGATTGTTGTGGGGCCCACCGCTTTGACTGTGGGTGGTCGTCTCCTTCAGTTCCTTTCCCAGCTGAGTGGTCGTCTCCTTCAGTTCCTTTCCCAGCTGAGGCTACCACCAACAACTCCGATACCCACCCATCACTGTTGCATTTCCACGTATGTGCCCCCTTCTAGTGGACGAGTACCACGGTTGCGCCCCTGCTTGCTGAAGTCCCTCGTAGTCGAAAGTCGTTGGAATCGAAAATTGCACCACTGCTCATGGACAAGCACCACCGCCCTTGCCCGCGGATGAGGATCACGGTTGCACCCTGCTTGTTGAAGCCCCTCATGGTTATACAACGTCGAAATTGAAGATGATGACATCGTGCGGCTTGGCTCCATCGAGGATGTTGTTCCAGTGAGCGGCCAAGTCGATACAATAGTATAGGGGATGCACCTTGGCTCTATAATACTGCGTAGGCCGTCGGTGTTTCTCAAGATAGGTTCCTCTAGTAGTAATTACTCGCACGAGTTCCTGTGTAACCGTAGTTTTAGGCGGTGATGTCAGGACACCGCCGTGATGCTTGGCTAGTGGCAAGGGCGGCGGCCAGGTGTGGCGAGGGGGATTGTGGGCGAGGTTGCACGGTGGCGGTGGGGTTTGGGTTGATCGGAGGCACTCCAATGGGGGGTGGTCTTGGGTGGGCAAGGAAAAAGACCTCCGTGTTTGTTATTTTAAATTTTTTTAGCTACAATTTTGTATTTTTATTTTTATTTTCTTTTTTGCAATTTTTTTATTATGATGATGAGTGGGGCCTAGGCACACTGTTCACCATTTGCAGGGCCGCCTCGCCGCACTATCTTATGTCATCCTAACGGGTGGGCCCTGCTACCAGCTCTACTATCAATTCGTGTTCAATCGAACATTTCGTAAATTGCAAAAAACTTGACGTAGAGTCGTAGATTTCTATCTTGAATTGTAAAATGTAAAGTGATAGGAAACGGTTAATTTAACTCAAATGTAGTTTTATGTAAATACCGCCGCATTAGAGCAGCCCTCCTGCTGATACAAGCAAAGGCGGGCCAGATGGGGCAATTACATTTGAAGTAAGAGCTACTAGCAGCTCGAGCTACATTTAACTTGTTTTTTAGGCGCCGTCGCGCACAGCGCCGGCCGGTCGCCGGTTACATCTCAGCTCGGGACGACTTGCAAAAAAGGCTCGCAAATTCACAACACAACTTCGAGTCAGCCTGGTAATGAGAGAATCAAAGGGCCTGGCCCGCAAAACTTTTCTATTTTGTCCTAAAAAAAGCACCGAACAGACAACCTAATAGAGAGCGTTGCTACTTCTCAAAAAAAAAAAAAGAGGGTGGTCCGCAATTCTTTTGGGAACCCTAAATCAACCATGCGACCCTAAACTGCGGGTTCCGGGGGTGAAATACGGTAGTGCACATTGATATTTTGTCTCCGCCTCCGTCCATCACCGCCGCATGCCGTCTTCGATTTCGGTTGACTCTGACAAATCACCGTTAGATTTGAGTGTGCCTCGGCCCGATCTACCTACGTGTGGAATGGCGCCGACCAATTCCACTCGTGGCGGCCCCTTTCTTCTCCGCTTGTTGAGGCGAGCCCCACAGACCTCGTCCGAGCAAGTACGACGCTCTCTCCCGTCGCAACCCCAAATCCCTCGCATGGGCGGGAATCATTTCTCGCGCCAACGACGACGAGACGGAGACCATCAAGAGTGGTGAGGCCCGTCGCGTGCGGTCCACCTTTGGTGCCACCAATGGAGCTCCCCACCGACCTTGACTCTGACACCTAAATTATGTGTGTAATCGGGTGAACTGGTTTTAAAAATATGGCGCGGATGTTTTATTTATCCGTACGCTTCCACGATGATATTTGCACGGTTTACCACATCCATGCTTTTGCATTTTCCTATTGTGCGATATCCGCTAGTTAAGGCAGCCCATACGTGGATGTGATCTAATTTAGGCCGTTTTGTGAAAATAAAATATGTCTGCATTGTAGCATCCTCCTTGCAGCTCTGCTGTATGAGCGGCCCAGCTGCCAATGTCCATTGCATCCCCAACTCCATTACTCCGGAAAAACCTATCCCCCCCCCCCCCTCCCACAAAACCTATTCCCCACCCATCAACATGAACATGATGGATAAACGCCCGCACGTATGCAGGAGTGAGCAGGCCACGGGCCATATTGTTTGTTTTTTATTCGGTTCTTCTCTTGTTTGTTTGTTTTTTTCCTTTTTTTCTTCTTTTTTCGGGTTTTCGGTTTCGGTTTCGGTTTCTTTTTGTTTTGTTTTGTTTCCTTTCTTGTTTTCAACTTTTAAAAAAAAATATATGGTTACGAACCATGGAGGTGTTGGGGTTCAAACTCGGGTCAAGATGTCCTGAACAGGATTGGCAATCAGTGTGATAGAGCTCGGATAATGTTAATAGTGAAAAACAATGCTACTTCTTTTTAAACGAGGGAACGAACAAATAATGGTCCAGCCCACCCAGCATTGCCTTCAGGCGATGCGCCGCTCGCCCAGGCTATTGGGCACGGTATAGGGGCTCCCCAGTACCCCCTCTGGTGTGTCCTCCAGGTGCTCCGTGTTCGGACCCTATCGCTTAAACGTACACCACCTGCTTAAACGTACACCACCTGGGCCTGGCCCATTATCTTCTGTGATCGCACGAGCTACCTTCCTTAGCCACTCCATCGATTGATCGATACATGTTATGGGCTGTCAGTTTTTTGGTGGTTTTATATCAAAAAATATTTAAATTTGAAAGCTGCTCGAATTTGAATATTGTTCAGATTTTAAAATGTTCAAACTAAAAAAAAGTTTTCAGATTTGAAAAGGTTTTAAATTCGAAAATATCGAAATAGAAAATTGCTCAGATTTGGAAAACATTTATTATTTAAAAAAATCATATTTGAGAAGTGTTCAAATTTGAAAAATGGTCACTTCTAAAAAACCTTCAAATTATGAAAATGTTCAAATTTGAAATTTGTTTGGATTTAAAAATTGTTCAAATTTTGAAATTGATCATATAAAAAAAAGTAAAAAGGAAGAAAGATGGAAAAACCGGAGAAGAAAACCGAACGGGAAAAAAAACTAGAAGAAACTCCTCATCGCTAATAGTGGGCCAGTCCAACTAAACCGCCCCTGTGCGGGGTCCTAGATGGGGCCGCAATAAGCGATGAATAGGATCCACCTTGTCCTCCTCTAAAAGATTTTTGTTTTCTTTTACAACTAGCAGGATCCCTGCCTTTGTGGGGTAGGACTACGCGGAGGCCGACCTCCGCGAAGGGAACTTCCTCCCGCATAGTTAACCTACGACCAACACGTGTCGACTTCTCAGGGACCGAACGAAGCCACGACTTCCGCGGACGTACAGGATGTGGAAATACGACTCCCGCGCGTGTACCTCCTGCGCGACTTCGCACGTACGCGACTCAGCCTCCGCGCGTAGGCTTCACGCACGGACTCCCCGCGCCTGTACTCCAGCGCGAGATACCAGCACGCAAAAAGAAATCCAACGCAAACAAGCTAGCTTTGCCTCCACTTGTAGCTACTATTTAGCAGCCTTGTAGAATACCAACATGAGAAATATATCGACGCATACCCAAAGACAGATTTGAGTGTCCGAACGACGAGTACAACTTAGTGAAAGCCCGAGTACAGTTGCATAGAAGCACGATTACAATTACAGACACAACACGAGTACAGTCGCGCACACGAGCGAGTACAGTGGCGCACACGAGCGAGTACAGTGGCGCAGACAAGCGAGTATAGTCGCGCAGACGAGCGAGTACAGTCATGCACACGAGCAAGTACAATCGCGCACACGAGCAAGTACATGTACAGAAGTACAGTGAAGCACACAAGCAAATACAGGTACAGAAGTACAGCCGCACACACGAAGAAGTACTGGTACATAAGCACAGGTACAGAAGCGCACACGGGTAAGTACAATTACTGAGTAAAGAGAAAAACTGTATCAAATACACTAAAAGCAAGATCTTATCAGCTGAAGACGAAGTACAGAGTAGACACACCACGATTACAACCATAGTAGTATAGGAAGTACGAACAAAAAATATCTTGAAACCTATCAACATGGGATCTAGTTTTGAAGATCTCGACGAGAGGGTCTCAAAAGTGGAAACGGTTCGTAATTTGGACTTACGATTCTCAAGATATTTCATTTTGAAAAAACGAATCTAGGAAAAAAGAAAAAAGCTCACACAACCCAGCCTCTCCTGTCTTCTCTCTCCTCCCCCTTGCTTCCCTTTGCGACACGTGGCGAGCAGGGAGACCACTTCCCTCAAATTTTCTGCCAACACAGCGCGCCACATGTCACGTGCGGAGCGAGTTGTCTTCCCTTCGCGAAGGTCGGTCTTTTTCTAGAGTTTTCGGCCTTTGTGTAGCAGGATCCCAGAAGGGGCGTTTTTCTTTTTCTTTTTTTTTTCTTTTTTGAGGAGGGCGCAATATTTCCTTTCTATGTAGTTTGAAACTGTTTTATCGAAGAGACCATGCATACATGTTGGAATGCCGCAGTAGGGTTCATAGTTTCATTATGTTCCACATATGAAACTTAGAGATTGTAAATTAAGGTGGGATTTAATAAAAAATACAAGTATTTCTGCAAGATATGGTGATGAGGCTCAGTAAATGAAACTTACAGATTGATGGTTTGTGGGTGAGAAAATAATAACAAAAAAATAATCAAAACTCAACGATTCATATTTTGGATGTCGGTTTCAATGTTCTAAACTATTCTTATGACCTATTTCTCTTCCTAAACTGGTAAATGGTCGTAAATGAATTGTGATCGGACGAATGAACATTGTTTTCATCCTTGGAATCTATCCCAAAGTAATAAGCACCATATAATTTTATTCAAGGTTTTTTTTCTAGAAATGCATTTTGGATTTGAAATGTCATTGTCAAAAACTCGAAATCTCCAGGATTGGTTTCCTATGCCCAAATTTTGCATGAACTTCAACATCTACTCTAACATCATTTTTTCCGGTCATTTACCAAGAGTCAATATATTCTTTCTCTGTTTTTATAAATTTGAGTGCTTCAGTAATTTTTATATGTTTGATGCATGGTTCTTTGTTTTGCACTCTTTCGATAAAGGAAATATATTAATATCACGAGATACCAATTATATCCAGACTCTGCAACAACGCAATACCCTAATGACAGTACAAATGCACACAACCAAAAAAAGAAAACTAAGAAATAAAAAGCCCCGCTACGGCATTCTGGCTCTAGCAGCAATAATACAACAACCACCAATATAACACCTGGACTTCAGGCTCTTCAAGGCGACGCCTCCAAGAAGGGAACAAAGCACTAACACCGTCGTCGCCCGATCAAAACATATATTCCCTTATATCCATATGTTTTGCACTTATATCCATATGTTTTTCATTTATGCAATGCAAGGAGGAGTCTGGATTTTCTGAAGAGAGTGTCCATATGAAACTAATAATAAAATCTTCATAGAATAAGTTCTAAGAGATATGGAAATATACAATTTTCATCATTGGTGATGGTTTCTACTCTCGTGAGTTGGTGCTTTGGAATCTTAGCACGACGAATTTCTGCCTGTCTACTACATCAAGCTCTAGTATGACAAGCTTTGTCTGGCTCTAGTGAGGGAGGGGTAGGGACGGCGGCTGTTTCGGCTTGCTCAGATGCTCATTATCGCCGCTAGGTGGTTCAGTAACCTATTTGTAATAATTTGTTATTTTTAGAAGTTGTTGTATTGTTGTGTTGATGATTATTGATAAATGGTAGAATTTCGCAAATAAATAAATGTAACTTGGTGAAGAAAATATGACCTTGACGAGTCCTACTTTTAGCCATGCATGTAACTAACCTCTAGTAGATTTCGTCGCGATGAATGATCACAAGGACCGAGTTGCCCATTATTATGTCATAGGCTATCACTTGACACCTCTCACTCTCTCAAGAACCCAAGACAAACCAAATAAGATCCACACGAAAGGTCGGCAAACTCGAGTGTCCCTTGGACTTCCCAAATTCCAACCTATGGGTGGCGGTAGCTGCCGCTCTCCGGCGGAGTACCCTAGCCTCTCGAACCTTAGGGGTGAGGCATATGGCACCATGTCATTTTCGTTCCTTTCTTCGTCAACTGATCTCCTTTGTACTTTCGAGTCAAACATGGCCATCAGTGTGTACCTACAAAGAGGGCACGTGCACTGGATCAACCGTGTTAGCTGCGCGTGAGAGTTAGCTGAGGTTAAATTTGCACAACTTGGTACAGCCCCTGCTGTGCCTTCGCGTGAGAGTTTGCCTTCCGTGGCTGTGGCCTCTGGCTCTGATCTTTCCAGGAGTTATGTGGAGAGAGATCAATGGAAATCAATGGAGAGATCTTAATCATTTCAGGGCGACAACAACTGCTAGCTGCTTCGCGAAGCCTGTCACTACGGGAACCAGTCAAGGTGCCGACGGCCGCCGGCCGTCGGCACAGCTTGCGTTGCCTTCGGCACAGGCTTGTGCCGACGGCAGCCGTCGGCACAATAACGCCTCGGCACAGGCAAAGTTGCCGTCGGCACAGGCTGGCTGTCGGCACAGCATCCTGTGCCGACGGCAAAGCCGTCGGCATAGAAATAACGCCGTTTGGTAATTCTGGCTCAAATTTTTTTAAAAAAAATTCAATAAATTCGAAAAAAAAATTCAAAATTTTTTATCCCAATTTTTTTAATCTCTCACATGCACCATTTTAACTCTAACTATACTTAATATTATGTCAAATTTCACTCATGGTCAAACTTCCATGTGAGTCACCCATCCTCACACTACTCCACCCCTAGCACGCTTAACTTCTCGGTTCCATTTAGACTAGATTCCATGAAAGAAATGACACCTTGTTGACAATAATACCATATCAATACTATTAACCCTTATTACTTGATGTTGCACATCATTATTTTTTGAATTCCAAACAATTACCTACATAAACTACAAGAATAAGTATATTAATCTTGAATTCAAATGGACAATAAAATGATTTTTTTCTTTTTTATTTAATATGGAATAATTAATATCTTTAAATCACGTAAATCAAAATTTGACAAATAATATGTCTAAATCTATTAGAAAAATGAGAGGAATCCAAATATGACATCTATATCATATTTTGAATCTAAAAATAATTTTTCCAAAAATTCATGAGCATTAGATCATGTACCAGTAGTTCAAATCTGTCGGCCTCCTACCGATTCGGCAGGAATTTGTCTTTTTCATGAGAGATGGACGGAAAAGTTCCAGATATACCGGTTGGAAAATTTTCCATCTTAGGTGGTCTACTATTTTTTAAAAATGTGTTGGTACCAATGTGAAACTTTAATTTGGTGGTTGCTTCACAAAACATCGCGTTTTCGGCACCTCAAATATGGAAAATGGTTTTTTCGCGCGATGAAAAAGAAAATTTCATCCTGCAACATCGTAAGACATCTCAAGATACACATGTATGCATAATATAGGCACATTATGACAAACTATGCCGCGATTCTATCCATAACATTGATCGTTTGACCTAAATGTCATGAAACCTCCAACATGATAGCTCATTTTGTGAAGGATTTTTTGTGATGTTCGTAATTTTCCAACTTTAATATTTTTCCTTGCAACTATGACGTATAATATGACAACACGCGAAGGTTTCACATTGTTTGGATCATTTTTGAATTTTTTATGCCTGTTTCAAACTATATTCAAAACGGCGGGCATGAAGATCCTTGCCCGGGGCTGAGGCTCGCTAAACTTGCACTGGATCTCTAATGAAATAGCATGTTGTGAATCTAAAAATAATTTTTACAAAAAATCTTGAGCAATATATCATGTACCTGTAGTTCAAATTTGGTCGGCCTCCTACCGATTCGGCGAGAATTTGTCTTTTTCATGAGGGGTGGACGGAAAGATTCCAGATACACCGGTTGAGAAATTTTCCATCTTAGTTGGTCTAGTATTTTTGAAAAATGTGTTGGTACCTATGTGAATCTTTAATTTGGTGGTTGCTTCACAAAATACCCCGTTTTCGACACCTCAAAAATGGAAAATGGTTTTTTCGTGCGATGAAATGGAAAACTTCCTCCTGCAATATCGTAAGACATACCAATATGCATATGTATGCACAATATGGGCACATTATCACAAACTATGCCACGATTTTATCCATAACATTGGTCATTTGACCTAAATGTCATGAAACCTCGAACATGATAGCTCATTTTGTGAAGGATTTTTTGTGATGTTCTCAATTTACCAACTTTAATATTTTTCCTTGCAACGATGACACATAATATGACACCACGCGAAGGTTTCGCATTGTTTGGATCGTTTTCGAAATTTTTATGCCCGTTTCAAACTATATTCAAAACGGCGTGCATGAAAATCCTTTGCCCGGGGCTGAGGCTCGCCAAACTTGCACTGGATCTCTGATGAAATGGTATGTTTTGAATCTAAAAATGATTTTTACAAAAAAATCTTGAGCATTATATCATGTACCTGTAGTTCAAATCTGGTCGGCCTCCTACCGATACGGCAGGAATTTGGCTTTTTCATGAGGGGTGGACGGAAAGGTTCAAGATACACCGGTTAATAAATTGTCCATCTTATGTGGTCTAGTATTTTTGAAAAATGTGTTGCTACCAATGTGAAACTTTAATTTGGTGGTTGCTTCACAAAACACCCCGTTTTCGACACCACAAAAATGGAAAATGGTTTTCCGTGCGATGAAATGGAAAATTTCCTCCTGCAACATCGTAAGACATCCCAAGATGCACATGTGTGCACAATATGAGCATATTATCACAAACTATGCCGCAATTCTATCCATAACATTGGTTGTTCTGTGTGAAAGCCATAAAACATCGGATATGAAGCTCATTTTTTAGAAGGTTCTTTGAGATATTTTAAATATTGCAAGTTTGATATTTTTCCAAGATAGACCTTATTTTTCTGAAAATTTTGATATATTATTTGTATTTTTCTGAATTATAATGATTTAGTTATGATTTTTTGAAGATTAATGTGGTAAAATGGAAAATAGCTATGCTGACGGCTTTGCCGTCGGCACAGGGCTGAAAATATTTGCCGTCGGCACAGGCCTAACGCTGTTAGCTCGCCGTCAGGGCGGAGAGGCTGTGCCGACGGTCAAAACTGTGCCGACGGTTGCCGTCGGCACAGACCTTCATGTGCTCGACGCGGTATACCTGTGCCGACGGCTGACCTGCTGGCCTGGCCGGATCGAGTCCTGTGCCGACGGCCCCGATATTTTGCCGTCGGCACAGGATCTGGCCGTCGGCACCTTGACTGGTTCCCGTAGTGTGTGCAGCTGTGCTGCTGCACTTCTCCCGACCTGTCCAGTTCTACCTCCTATCGTCTTACGCATACTAGAATTGGAGCACTAGTTTAGTTACTGATTAGTGCTAGATTGATCGCATTGGGAAATCTAGCGAATGTTCGACAAGATTGTCATGGAATATAGAACAGGAAAAGGCGGCAAGCAGAGCGCCGCCCCCGGAAGCAACCGCGGTGAATCGTCCCACACCACCGGCCAGAGTCTGTCGTGCGACGACGGCGACGTCGTGTTGGACGTTTGCCATCCATTTCTGAAGAAAAGTCCTAACCGGCTTTTCACTTGCTTAACCGGGATGTTAATTAGCGGCACGCGTCCCGTCTCGTAGCAGCTAGAGTTCCATCGATGTAAGCTTAATTACCCCATCTGTATCTTCACCAGACACTACGCCCGATCTGTGTATAATAGTGTTTACTTGTTCTGGCACTCTCTGTCTGAACTTGACTAAATAAGTGTGGCACTCTTTGTCTGAACTTGGCTAAGTGTGGCACTTACTAGTTGACGGAGGATAAAAAAATTGCCACTTTGCTGGAAGCAGGTATAGGTTACTTTAGTTAGGACAGTTACATGCCCCGGCCTACCCCAGGCGACGTCTCCCCTGTTTATGCTCGAATCTTTTGTTCTACTCGTTCCTACTTGTATTAGCACCAAAGCATATAAAGGTAACTTGTTCACGAAATTCTGTACTGATCGTCAGCACGTAGAAAACGACTCTCTTTGCTTCCCATTGTTCTAAGCGTAAAGTGGGCATAAAGCCCTAGATAAACATTTTAAGCCTAGAAGATGCAGCTTGGATTGCATCATCATGGCGGAAATTAAGCAATTTATCAATTCCCGCATTTTAGGAATGTGATCTCCCGTAGATTCTACGGTATTTTCCCGTTATGGCACTACTCATGTGGTTCCTGAAAACTGGCGTTATGACCGTGAAATGATTTTGGCAACTAGTTGACGTGTTCCACATGCTTTCTCCCCCCTTTTGTTTTTCCTGCGGGTTTAGTGTGAAATAATAATCCGTAAATGTGAATTGTGCCATAATTGTTTTCTCCCCCCTTTTGTTTTTCCGTAAATGTGAATTCGTTCTGAAATTTCGACTTTAACCTAAGCACCTCAGAAAATGAATATAGTAATTGTTCGGAGTTTTGGCCTTTAGTTTTTGTGCAAAACGCTCTACTTTTGAAGAAAAAATGCAGCGGTACTCGGAGAAGAAAAAAGGAAACAACAGATGACTAAATATCTATCATCGTTCTCACTTTTATAGTGCCAAAGATGGAAGAAGGAAAGAGTAATTGCCTCAACAACTATCTCGGTCAGACGTCACCGGGAATCCGGCCAGACCACTCCGATGTTTTCAAATTGTGATGGATCCATCCATGAAAAAAGTATAAAATAATTGAGATGGCTGCTGCAGCCTGCAGAATCCATATATATGGAGACAGAGACGCCTACTATTATGTCACACGTAAGCAAAGGATTAGCAGGAAGAAAAATTGCGCTTTGGCCACTGGTGTACCACGTTTCCTCATGTCATCATGTGCACAGGTTCTGAAATCGTAAACCAGAGGCTCTTTTATTGTCGAAAGGTGTTTCAGTTGGCAGCATCGCAGCTGGCCGGTTGGGAAGCATCATGCGAAACTTCCTCATAATTTTGAGCTTGACCTTCTCGACATGAACCAAAGGGAACTAATTACTACTATTTTTTCATGATACTATATATTTACAGAGGAGTACATAAAAAAGTTTACCAAAAATAGCTTTGAAAATTTAAAGCAAGAAATATTTTGAGAAGAGTTTGAGAGGCTAAATGAATATTAGTGTTCAAAAAGATAGTTAGTTTGTTCGAACAATATAGCTGATCCTAGCCAATCTGGTTTTCTATTATGTGATGGACGTGGAATTACCAAGCAGAATATGGACGGAGTTGAAAGCCCTCGACAAGACCTTGCCCAACAAATTATTTTTAAAATAAGAGCTTTACGGTCTAGAGGTACAAGGGAGGGCACACCTTATTGAGTACCGCAATGCCTTCAACCACATGGTCTCACACGTAGCATGTATTGAGGTTAAGGTGGCGGAAGCTAACATGGCTTTACTTATGCTTACTTCGTCGTCTAAATCCGACAATGGTTTGGTTGTTACTCCGACATATGACAAGACTAGCATTACTTCAAGCGAGGTTCAAACAACACTATTACCTTATGACGGAAGAGAGAAGAAAACTCTTAAGAAAGGTGCTTCTGATGGTGCAAGCGACGGTCCAGGGTAGATAGTTAGAAGTCGTTTGGTATCCATCATTTGGACCTGGAATCCTGGAACTCATTTTGGAATTTCATAGGTGGGCTGTTTGGTTGCCACAGAATTGAGTCATCATTTTATTTAGAAAATCCAGCAAAATGATGCCATGGGTAAACACAATTCCAAGCTGAGACCTGTCATTTGCGTTTCTCTATGGAAGCCATTTACAAATTCAATATTGAATTTTGCTGTCATTTGCAATTCCTGTGGCAACCAAACAAGTGTCCATTTCTGAAATTACAATGTAAATGAAATGAATACATGTATTCATTTTAAAATGCTACAAACGAAATGAAATCCTGGCTACCAAACGACCTCTTAGAAACAATCATGATAGAAAATATGGCAAGTCAAAGAGAAAGGGAAAGAAATAGTCGCATTTTCATTCTTATGAATGTGGTCATATCAGAAAACATGGTCCGACGTGCAAGAAGACTGATGGAGCCGCAAAAATTGTTGTGAACTCTACAACCAATTCTAATGGTAAACTTTGGCTTTAACAAATGAATTGTTCGATAGAGTAATGTGGGTATTGGACTCATGGACTCTTTATCATGTGACCTCAAATAAGAAGCGGTGCTTTACCTACATGCATGATGATTTGGAGCAATCTATCAATGTTGTTGTGCGCCTTAGTGCATTATGGGCATTAGGGATAGTAAGATCAAGACTTAAAATGATGATTTAACTTGTGCTCCATGATGTTATATTTGTGAAAGGGTTCAAAGGAATCCATATTCACTTGGGAACCCTATGGTAAAGGTATGTATGTCTTCCAAGTTACAAGGACAAATTGACCGAGGGAGTCAAGGAGGAGAAGAAGTTGGTGTTGAAAGGCAATCGAGTAGGTGAAGAAGATCATTCATGTACAAGGTGCATGCGAGCATCGTTCCAAGTGCAGCTGAAGAGGAGTAAGACACGGCGACATGTTTAGTTGGGGCACCAAAGTTCGATGGAGACTCGTACACCGGCTCATGCAAGTGAGAAACAGTAAAACCAAGTTCAATAGTCTTGACAAAAAATCAACCTACAAATCTAAACAAATTTCATAGAATTAAGGTCTAATTTAAAAATGGCGTCCCATGCAGTAGCACCTTAACATTCTATTGAGAAGAATGATGATGCAAAGTCATCAAATTTACGAGCAAGGGGACTCGAGTTCAATTAGTAAGAAGAAGTCAACATCTCCTCATCATTGGGTTGTGCCTTAGCCTAAATCCCGTTCTAACTTAATGCTAGAGGTGAATTTCGAAAAGAAACACAAACTTCATCGTTCTAGGCGCACAAAGACGCCCATTCATATCATCTGCATACAATTTTTAATCGGATCACCTCTATCACCAGATGCATGAGGGATCATGATCTCTATCTCTAAGAAAACTTGTATAAACGTATAGTCATTAAACCTTCAGCGAAGATTTTTGGCTCCCAAGCACTAGTGAACCTGTTATTAAAAAATCATTTTTTTGATTTTTTAAAAATATGAATTTACTCTAGATATACCCAATGATGTAGGAGTATCTCACAGATGTATGCAACTTTGATTTCAAAAAAATATTTTAAGCTAAGTAATAATGACAAAAATGTGGATCTAAATATAGTGAACAATGAACATATTCTGCAGGATGGCGCGATCTAAAAATACTTAAAAGGCCCTTTTATCCACTTCGCCCAAGGGCCCCGAAAAACATAGGGTCGACCCCTTCTGCATGTCGGGGTCAACAAGTGGCTCACTTTTCTTGAAGCCAAAGTGCAACCAAGAATTAACCTTCTTTGTGGCAAATAATTCGAGAGCCTTGCCTTGTAATTCGGTCTCCGTCTCCTTTTATTTAACCCAACGTTGCTACAATTTGAGTGGCATTGTATTCCAACGAATATGCATTCCAAAACCAACATTATGTGTTCCCTCCAACTCACCTAAATCACTTGGGTCCATCCAACTTAATCTGTTCTTCATTTTTCACCTAAATCATCACTTGGGTCCGTTGGCTCATAGGGTGTCTTGTCTCTTTTGATTTATTATATATTTATTTGTTCACAAGTCAACAACAACAAATCGCTTTCATCTCTCATTGCTTTGGATCAATAATAACTTGCAGGTACATCTAAGTGAAGATGGCAAGAGTCAATTAAACCTCTTTACCGAATATCTCCACAGTGATTGGATACTCTTACTTTTCAAACTAGCTACAAACCTCTTGTGCATTTATAGACATCAATACACAACTTGATATGTGCCATTAGGTCCCTACTTTCCATGAACTTACACACACAATCCATGGAATACAACCACCTCACATTTAACCGTGCAGTGCTTCTTGGCATTCGAGTGACCGTTGTGTACGGTCCAAAATACTTAACCTCATACTCCTTGATCCATGTATTAAATTCCAACAAGGTCCCGAACTTCATTGAGTCACAAATCACATACTTCTTGTGATTCATATCCTGATAAAAAGTTGTCCTTGGTCCAAGAACTATCCCCTTGCCACAGACCACCATGGCTTCATCCACGATACTAAGATCACTGCACAATGGTATCCTATGATCCCCGCCCACTGCCTTGTCGAAAGCTTCGGGTTCTTTAGCCGTGAACCCTTGTTCATCAACATCTTCGTCGTGACCATCGTCATTTGAGTCCTATACTTAGCATCAGTTATAAATGTTCTTACACATTTGGGCCATGGTGTCATTATTCATTCCTCTTACACATAATATACCTCCACATCACCAACATTATTGTCATGCATATCAACCTCCAACTCATCGCCCTTGTAGTCATCATTGTCCTCTTCCGATGCTTCATGGTGGGTCATCGGAGGTTGTCTCATTTTCATCTTGGGTCATGGGAGGGGGCCCATTGTTGTGTTCTCCACATCGGGGTCAACAAGTGTCTCACTTTGGTTCATGCCAAAGTGCAACCAAGAATCAACCTTGTTTGTGGCAAATAACTCGAGAGCCTTGCCTTGTGATTCGACCGTCGTCTCCTTGTATACAACCCAACGTTGCTTCGACTTGAGTGTCATTAATTGTCTTCCAACGAATATGCATTCCAAAACTAACATTATGTCTTCCCTCCAACTCAATTAAATCACTTGGGTCCATCCAACTTAAATCGTTCCTCATTTCCCCCAAACCTCATCACAACCTCCAACTTAACATAGTTGGGGCTACCTTCAAACACCATCACAACCTCCTTCGTTCAACCTTGGCACTGCCTTTGAAAAAGGCCTCCTTGACCACATGATGAACACTAACAATTCATGCCATCTAGAAATAGAATTACAACAACCAGATGCATCAAGGATAAGTATATTAATCAAGCTATGGATTTGAAATATGCAATACCAAGATCCACCTACATATGCCAAGATTAACACCAAATCATAACGACATACCTTAAGCATAGCTAGGTCGCACATGTACAAGTATAATACCCAACCCCACAGAAATGCTAAAAGACCACACATAATAGCAATTGTCCACACAAATTTGAAATTTGGGATGAACTAGGGTTCCACCTATAACTAGCAAAAATATGGCTAATTAATTTGACAATTTTTCGGATGAAACCAAGGGGATCGGGGGAGAATACCTAAGGTGAAGGATGGAGAGCGAAATCCACCAAATATTTCTTTATTTTTGGCCGACTTTTAAGAAGCATCTGAAAGGGGAGAGAGAGGAGCCACCGGCCCTATACCATCTCTTGTGTGTTTGTGGTCAGGTTTTACTTGTGAGGGAGGTAGTTGGGGGATGTGGCGTTAACTCGATTTAAAGGATAATGCCACTCTGAAGGACCGTTGTGGGCCACACCTTGCCATGCTGGCAGGGTGGTGATGGCGACAAAAGCCTTACTCAAAATGTGCAATTTCGAAAATAGTTTTGGCCGATGCGGTTTAACCTGATCAAAAGGGTAGCGTCCCTCTGAAGGGTAGTTGTGGGCCCCACCTTGCCACGCTAGCGGGCTGTTGCGGCGACGGTGACATACGGTTACTCGAAACGGCCAATTTTGGAAATATTTTTGGGAGAATTCATTCTGAGAAACCATTAACCGACGGCGTCCACCTGGCCATCACCGACAACACCACCGTATCACGCCGTACGTAGTGTCAGTCCTTGTGTCGTAGACCCTCCGTTACGGAATCCAAAAGAGGATATAAACAAGCCTGTGCGTGCATACGACACCGTGTCATCCGAAGAGGAGAGACCAACATCGCCCCTACGCCCCCACGCGACCCCGTTCTGTCTCGTCCTTTTCCTCAGCCGTCAGCTAGATTCATCCTTCACTCCATCCCTCGCACCTTCCCCTCAAACCAAACCTCCTTCCTCCCCGCTGAAACCCCGCTCGCCATAACCACACTCCTAATCAGCTCCACTTCAGCGACCAGCGCGATTTAGCCTTGAGAGCCTTTATCGAAAAATAATAACTTGAGAACCTTTATCGAAGAAAAAAATAACTTGAGAGCCTTGCCTTGTGATTTAGCCTCCGTCTCCTGGTATGCAACCCAACCTTGCTCCAAATTGAGTGGCGTTGTATTCCAACGAACATGCCTTCCAAAACCAACATTAAGTCTTCCCTCCAATTCACCTAAATCACTTGGGTCCATCCAACTTAATTCGTTCCTCGTTTTTCCCGCAAACCTCGACATAGTTAGGACTACCGTCAAACACCATCACAACCTCCTCCGGTTCAACCTTGACACTGCTGCCTTTGAAAAAAAAGCCTCCTTGACCACATGATGAACACTAACAATCCTTGCCATCTAGAAATAAAATTACAACAACCAGATGCATCAAGGTTAAGTATAGTAGTCAAGCTATGGATCGAAAATATGCAATACCAAGATCTACCTACACATGCCAAGATTAACACCAAATCATAACGACATACCTTAAGCATAACTAGGCCTGACATGTATGATACTAAACCCAGAGGCCAACAAAATTCTCAACCCCACACAAATGCTAAAACACCAGACATAATAGCAATTATCCATACAATTTTCAGAATTTGGGATGAACTAGGGTTCCACATATACTAGCAAAGGTAGGGCCAACATGACAATTTTTAGGGATGAAATCAAGGGGATCGGGGGAGAATACGTAAGGAGATGGGATGGAGAGCGAAATCCACCACCGATTTCTTGAGATCTGGGTGATTTTGGAGAAGGATTTGAAGGTGGGGGAGGGGGGAAGAGAGAGAGAGAGAGAGAGCGGAGCCGCAGACACCCTAGGTCACCCCTTCCGTGTTTGTTGTCGGGTTTGATTTGTGAGGGAGGTAGGTGGGGTGCTCGTGCGGCCGGCGCAGTTTAACCCGATCTAAAGGGTAGCGTCAGTATGAAGGGAAGTTGTCGGCCCCACCTTGCCGCACGGTCGGGGTGTTGCGGCGGCGGCGACATACCGTTACTCGAAACGGCCAATTTTGGAAATAGTTTTGAGAGGGTTCTTTTTAAGAAACCATTAATCGACGGGCGGGCGTCCACCTGGCCGCCGTATCACGCCGTACGGAGCGTCACTCCTCGCGGTGCTCGCCTTGTGCCGTAGACCCTCCGTTACGGAATCCAAAAGAGGATATAAACAAGCACCGTGTCATCTGAACAGGAGAGACCATCACTCCTACGCGACCCCGTTCTCGTCCTTTTCCCTCAGCCGTCACCCAGATTCATCCCTCTTTCCCTCGCACCTTCCTCTCAAACCAAACCTCCTTCCTCCCCGTTGAAACCACGCTCGCCAAGTCGCCATAACCACACTCCTAATCACCTCCGCTCCAGCCAGCGCTACCTGCTTCATCAAGCGGAGCTCCAACCCTCAAGAACAGGAGGGCTTCTGCCCCACCCCCCGCAGCAGGACCGGATCCCATCCTAGATTCCGCGGTTGGTTCTCTCGCTCTCCTTCGGATCATTACCTCCCGTTTCTTTGTTTTAGTTTTTGGCATTGGAAGGCGCAAGCTTTTGGGGCGGTCGGCCGGCCGCCGGCGTGGACCGTCGTCTCGCGCATTGGACTACCTGCGCAGCGGCTGATTCGGGATTCTCAGTTGCGTCCGACCTCCGAGCTCCCCGCGGAGCGGTTTCCGTGAGCAGCAGCAGTTTGTTGGGCGAGGCGTGACGAATCGGCCTGGACGCCGACGTCTCTCTCTCGCCCTCGCGGAACCGGATCCCCCACCGGCCCGAATCCGGTGGCGGCAGCCGCCGACGCGCTCGGAATCCGGTGCCGTCATTTGCGGCCGTCGGCCTCGTTTGGAATCTAGTTCAGCATACTTTTCCTTCTGCCCCCCTCCAGCTGTTTTTCCCCAATTCGATTCGAGGCTCTTCCCCGCACGCATCGGCCGCCGTGTCGTACTGCACGGACCGGAAGACAGTTAGCTAGTACCGACACTTGGTTAATCCGGCACGCTGGCCTGTGCGTGCGTGTTCCTTCCGGTTGGGCTAATCCTGGCGCAACCGAACGTCAAAAGCAGTCCTCGGATTTGCCTTCTGCTGCCCCTATATCTGGCACCCCTAAAGCAGCGTTCTTGATTGCAGAATTCTTCTTCTGTGGGTCCTGCTTCTGAGCCATGATGGAGAGGAGGTCGCTCATGGAGGCGCTGGCCACGGCGGCGCAGGGAGGCTCCACCAACACCTCCGTGCTCTCCATGCTCAAGTACGCCGTGCTGCCCATCGCCAAGGTATTCACCGTCTGCTTCATGGGATTCCTCATGGCCACCAAGTACGTCAACATACTCCAGCCCAACGGACGCAAGCTTCTCAACGGGGTGAGCAGCTTCAGCTCTTTCCTTCATTCATTCTCCTTTGTCAGTAAATGCTTAGTACTACCTAGCTAATTGATGTGTAGTCACGCTCGGAGCCAAAGAATAGTGGTTGGGTGCTCTCTGCCGTAGGACGATAGCCAGCTGACAGTGCTCGCTTGAATTATTGATCTTTCGTCGTCGTCGGCTTACGTTCTGACTTTTTCGTGCAGCTTGTGTTCTCGCTTCTGCTTCCTTGCCTTATATTTTCCCAACTGGGTAGCGCCATCACGCTCGAGAAGTTGCTGCTGTGGTAAGTGTTGCTCCCCATGTACATGTTACTTTCTTTGTCCAATTATTTAGTAACTCCCTTTTGTGCTAGTATGCCTTGTTGATTGTGATGTATGTATTTCTTTGATTTCGTCATGCAAGCTACTGGGTGATACTATTATTACTCAAATTATCATTGTGGGATTTACTCTTGCTGAATACCTTGAGAATGTAAGTCAGGAACCCCTGGATAAAAACAAGTTGCTCCCACACTTCCAAGTTTCTACAAAAGAAGACAAAAACGGGTACCATCCAAGAGGGAAAGGAATGATTTTTTGGGGGGTTAATTGGGTCCGGTTGAATTTTAAGGGTCGGAATTGAATTCAACTAATTCAATAGAAGTTCTTCGCTAACAATATACTGAAGTAACGCAATCACTTGAGGAACTATTCCAATCCATTTAACTAGTCTATCTGAATTACCATATTGTTTGTTACCGTCAATGTCCATCTCCTTAGAATTGGTCAAGCTACATCTTTGAAACTAGCCGATCCTGTCTTACATGTTTGTCCATGATGGCATACTACCTTTTTGCCTCGGGCAGTAACTTTTGCTTTTATTGTGTTCTTCTTTTCCTACTTTTAACATTCTCCCTTCTTGCACTTTGTAGGTGGTATATTCCAGTAAATATTGTTGTAGGCGCCGTTTCCGGTTCTTTGATTGGCTTTGTGGTGGCGTCCATCATCCGACCTCCTTATCCGTACTTCAAGTTTACTGTTATCCACATCGGGATAGGTGCTTCTTTTTTTCTTGAGCAAATTTGCATTTTCATTTTTTTGTTCTTCTATCAGTTACTGATATGACCCCTTATCTTTTGACACAGGAAATATCGGAAATATACCTCTTGTTCTTATTGCAGCACTATGCGGGGATCCATCAAATCCCTTTGGTGACTCTGATAAATGCAGCCAAGATGGAAATGCGTATATCTCTTTTGGTCAATGGGTATGTGTTTTTCTTTTCTCATGTGTTTTTTGATTTTCTCTAAGACAGATGACTAGCACACAACACAAAGATAACAGCTTGACATTTGGATTAGGAATATGAGTAACCATTGTGATCATTTGCTGAATGAATTTTTGACAGGTTGGTGCAATTATTGTTTACACATATGTGTTCAAGATGCTTTCTCCGCCACCAGGAGAGACCTTTGATGGTGATGAGGTGAAACTCCCAGTTATAGCATCTGGAGAGAATGTGACTCCTGAAGTAGGCAAATATCCAATAAGCACTCGTACTGGTACTCTACCTGAGGATGAGCCTTTGCTATCTGTCGAGGGGAATCAAAAGGGTGATACTTCTCTAGGATCAAAGGTAAGGAAGGGTAGCAGCGATTCATGCACTTAACATTTTCTTATTCAATTTGAAGCAATTACATTCTAATGGGAAATAAATAACTGTGCTCTACTGATGCAGATAATGAGCTATGTTGGATGTGTGGTGAAATTCCTAAAGGACAAGCAGCTTCTTCAGCCACCAATTATAGCCTCCGTATGTGTTGATGCAAATGTTTCTACTACAACTATTCAGAAAAAATATCTCTGCATTATGTGCCTTGAAAACTCTATCTTATGCTATGGAACAGGTTTTTGCAATTGGCATTGGTGTTGTTCCTGTCTTGAAGAATTTGATATTCACGGATGATGCGCCTCTTTTCTTCTTCACAGACAGCTGCCTGATTCTTGGGTAATTACCTTTATTCCGCCCAAATTCCCTTTCCAAAAAACATAGACCTTGTACCAATAAAGTGATAGAAGTAACAGAACTGAAATTTAGGCATGATGACTGCTACTGTCTAATTCTATCACATTTCCAGGGAAGCCATGATCCCTTGCATTTTGCTTGCTGTGGGGGGTAATCTTGTTGATGGTAAGCATCTATTTCCTTTCAAACGGTTGCAAAAATGTAGCGTATCAGTATAATAATCCCTCCATTGTTTGTGGTGTTGAGATGATTTCTCCAGATTTGAACACTATCTCCTGTTTATTCATCAGGTCCTGGCGAAGGAAGTCAAAGACTCGGTATGCGAACCACCGTTGCTATTATCTTTGCACGGTTGATCTTGGTTCCAATGGCTGGGGTTGGCATCGTCATGCTAGTTGATAAACTCGGTTTCATTCCCAAAGATGACAAAATGTTCAAGTTTGTCCTACTACTGCAGCATTCGATGCCCACATCAGTGTTGTCAGGTATGAGAAAATAAGCTTATCACTTACCACCATGTGCTCATGTTTAAAGATTCATCTGATAACATTTGTTTGTTGAGATCTGTAAACAGTGGTCGTGGGGCACCATGTGCTGCATGTTAGCAAGCCACATTATGGAATCTGATAATAAGTGTGTTTTTTTTCTTGCAGGTGCTGTTGCAAACCTTAGAGGGTGTGGAAAAGAATCAGCCGCGATCTTGTTCTGGGTGCACATTTTTGCTATATTCTCCATGGCAGGCTGGATTATTTTCTATTTGACATTGCTCTTCTAAGTACGCCGCTCCCTTGTGTGCCAATTATTTTCCTTTTTGTGCTCACTGTCTGCAGCATTAGTAGATTAACAGCGATTTGTTGACGCTAATATTACTCTCATTTGATTTACAGATACTGTACTGAACGACAGTAATCTGCTAATACTAGCTACCATCAAAACATCTTGAAGAATTGTCATGACTTGTACAAAAGCTACTAAGTCGTGGTGGCAGCTCCGAAGGTACGAGTTGTATCGGTACAGATGGTTTCTCGTGCCTGCTTGCGTACATGCTACTGCTATGTTAGTTTTGGCCCCGTCTCGCTGCTGCTAGCAGTGGTCGATGAGAACAGCACCAGCTTGTGCCCTGCTTATATCATCAGGTTACCCTGAACCTTTTAGACCGGTTCGGTGCCTTTGTCATCACCTCATATATTTCCTCTGCATTTCAAATATTATGTAGCACCCCATGATCTTCATTCAGTGGTGTTCTCGTTAAAGGGTATTTTGTATGGTACACGTACCTTTCTGATGCTTGCTGCTTGAGTTCAAAAATGAAAGATAGCAGTCAAAAGAACATCGGATGCAACCTATGACGCAGGATGTGTATCATTGAAATGTCGTGAAAATATTTTGTATGTTACCCTGAATATTTCATTTCTTCTCCATGAAAAAACCCGTGGCGCAGGACGTATCTATCGATACATGGATCTGATTATCAAGGCAATAATGTTACATCCTCATGCCAGCGATGGCAAGGCTGACATGTTGCCGGTGTCGCCAAACTGACAGCAACACATCGTAGAGAAGTTATGAGGTGCATTGCCGTGTGTGATCTCTCCATGTGCTTATACATAGATCTGCGGTCCTAGAGATCTGAGCCAATAATTTCGATTTCGATGATAGGAGTACTTTTGGATCTCTGGTCAGCATCTCACCTCGGGTCGGGATGTGTCGATTTCGATAGAACTGGTCCTAGCAAACTGTTGCACAAAATGAATTTTGCTGAAACTATGGATCTGTCTAGGGCTCAGTTAACTCAGAGTACGTAGACCTCTTCTCCACATCTGGCCTTCCAGCAGCCACCGCCGGCCAGACCGCCTGTAGAATTATAATGAAACTAAACTTGTGAAGTCTGAACTAATGGAACTCTATCTATACATATCAACACCATTTCTCACGTGTGATCGGGAGAATAGAAGATCAACACGTGAAAATAAAAATAGCACACGTATGAATGATCGTATACGCGGTGGATATAGAGGTGAGCAAATATTGCGAAAGCCAAAATTCGAACTCGAGACCCTAGACTCTGGTACCATGTAAAATTATAATGAAACTCAACTTGCATTACTTTGGAGATTACAAGAAGTATATATAGGCTTAATCCCAACCAACTTAGCCTAAAAACTCTAGCCGATATGCAACCTGTATTACAACTGTAAATATAATCTAACACCGTCCACCCCGCCCGCAACCAGCGTGCTGCCTTGCACCTCACCTCCCCACCATGACCTGCCCCAAGCTCCCCACTCCACTGGTCCACCACCGCCCCGGCCATCCCTCTAAGCCAGGCCACCTTCTTCTCCGACGCCGGCACCCCGCACCCTAAACCCTAAGGTCCATCCTCGCCATCGTCGGCTCCGGCTCGGCAGACATTCCCCCGCCCCTCCCTCTCGATGTGCTCAAGGTAGAATACGACGCACGAATCTTGGCGCGATTCAACGGCTGCAGATTCTATTGAGCTCTAACCTAAATCTCACTGAGAATTAGCAAAACCGAAAACTATTTCACAAAACTTAGCGTCTTTCTCTGGGATGCCACCATCCTCAGCATAGCGCCGTGCACAATAACGCTACATGCTTGTCAGACTGGCACACCTGGGCTCAACGCTCCATATAGCGCCGTAGACAAGGGAGCTACCCCATGTAGCGTAGCGCTGTAGACAAGGGAGCCACCCTCTCGATTTTTACTAAGCCTGAGCCAACCCAGCCCGCACGTATCCTTCGCCGTTTCCTGGAGAAAAATGACGGTAGTGCAAGTGTGGGGGCGTTGCCCACTAAATTCAGAAGAAAGGCTTAGGTTTTGAAATAGTAATTCGTCTGATGCTCAAACTGATGGTGGAGAAACCGTGTGGCTGCATATCAGATCGGATGTGGAGAAGCAGGACGACTTCATCCGGTACCTGATCAGGTATATGGAGGCTACGTCATTCTCCGGCATCCAGGACATGGTCACCTTCGTTAAGTGGCTCGACGACATGCAATCCCACTTGGTACACCTTAATTAACCCTGGGGCGCTTGTTCGATTCGATTGATCGGCCAACGATAATAAGGTACCAATCGATTTGGGTTGCACGTGGGCAAGCAAGCGGTTCTAAAGCACTTTGAACGACCGGAGCATAAGGCAGACGCGTTCCGGGAGGCAGCGTTCGGGTACCGCGACCTAAAGAAGTAGTAGGATGGGGAGGTGTCCTCATTCCTCGACGATGCCCGTTGGCGCTGCACCACCGTGCTCAAGAAGATGCAGCAGGCTCTCTTCGAGAAGTAATCAGCCCTGCGATTTTGCCGACGTCGATCAATTTGGCGCCCCCCCTACGCATTTTTTCATGTGGCAAACCACAACGGTGCCGTGCAGGTTGGAGCACGACTGTACAGCCTCGCTCGCGTCCACGACGACATCGCTGGCAGGCACGCGGTCCGAGATCCCCTCGGAGTGGATGCAGCTTGCAGGACGCCGGAATCGTCAGCTATGTACCACTGTTAATTCCACTTCGGTGGTCGACCTGAGCTTTCTGGTGCACCGGACGCGCACTATTTGCAAATTTGCAACTTGCAAGTATTCTAGCTTGAAGATTCACCTAACATGACACGACGCGACTTTCTTGTGCACGTGCAGAACATGTACGTAGGCACACAGCGTGGTACTAATAGTCTAGTACGCGAGTAGGCAACAAAAAAATTAGTATGAGCAAGGAGGTTGTGTGTCACACCGATGTATAATGAATTTAGAAGATCGCGCCCTCACCCCCTGGCTACCCTCTTCATGAAATATAACAAAGGGTACGTGAGCTCTCCCTTGTTGCTCACTTGTCTACAACGCTAAGCTACATGGGTAGCTCTCTTATTTACGGGGCTATCCTATCGAGCGTTGGATCCGGACGTACCACACTAGCAAGTATGTAACGTCTGTTGTGCACATCGCTATGTCGCATATGCTACTCAAAATGGTTAGTTTTATGAAATAGTTTCGGCCAAAGTTTATTTTGTGCAATACTTTGCCATAGGATCAGTTTTATCGTTTTCATCTCGCGATGTCCGGTATTCTCCCTAGTTCATTGTATGACATTATCTTCAAGAATCAATTTTGCCTCAGCAATAAAAATTACATTGATAAAAGATGAAATGGAGCACTCGCCAAGTTGAACCGAATATAATAAGAAGATTACTGTATTAGTACAAACTAATGTCAAGTGATCACGCAAGAGGCGGCTACATGCCTATATCACGACGGCACGAACACACGGTGCTGATGAGTGATGAGCACAAGCAAGTCAAAACAAAGGTAAGGGTGCCCGTGCCCTGACACAGATTCAGTTGGTCAACTCTGATCTCCAAGGCCCAATGCAGCAATGCGTGTAATGACCGACACCATCCAGTTCACGCGTATAAAAAAAGCCTGCGCAGATACGGCGTGAAACACACTGAAAAGATACGCTGTTCGTTATTACCATGCCGCTACTTTCTCAAAATTACTGCCAGGCCAAAGAAATCAGCCGTGGAACCCAAAATAGAAACGATTTGCTGATAAATATAACCCTCAGGATTGGTCCAAACAATGCTCATCTTTCGGCTGAGAATTCGGCAATCTTGATGACCTCTACCACCGAAGGCATATAAGATTGCTGTAGCGCCTTTTTCACTGAGGATCCCTACATGTACCAACGATTACTGGGTAACAGTACAAGTCGTCAAGAAGGAGGGAAAATAAATACTGCCTGCCCATAAAATATGTCGCAAATTGTCTAAATTTAAATATATCTAGATACTCTTAGTGTATAGATATATCTAAATTTAGACAAACATCCAACATCCTTTCATGGACATAGAGAATACTATCAAAAGTCAGTTTGCCCGGAAAGTGTCTTTCGCACATGAGCAGTAGTGCTCCTGAGTTTTGAAATCATATTTATCAAATTCCAAAAATAATTGAAATTAAATACGCACATACATATAAACATTCCAAAGGTATGGTAAAAAATTTGGAGAAAAATATGTTGTATTTTGAGCTATACGAAAAAGAGAAATTTCTGACAAATATATGTCCCTATACAGCCACAAATTTGTTCTTTTCCCTGTGCTCAAAATACAAGGTAATTTGTACCGAAAATTTGCATGGGTATTCAGGACCAAATTACTTTTGTGTATGTATTCACAGAATAAATTTTATAATTTTTTGAAACACAAAAGTATAATTTTTAAATATTTTGAAAAGCGCGAGCACTGATGCTCATGTGCACCAAATTTGCTTCCCAGATTGCTCCGCTAATTACAGCCCCATAATAGCTCGTTCGAATAAACCACTAACACAGACAACACCTGTCCAGATGACAAATGATTCCCTTCCATTGCCACCACATTTCAACTTTGCTTTTCCATGTCCTAATGCCACATCTTTAGAATTGATTCCATTGCCACAGGGAAGCAACAAAGTAAACACGAAACATGTCCTTGTTATCGTCTTGGAATAACTTTGCAGCAGGGTGAAGGATGCCTACGAGATGAGAAACGTTCACATCATATGTCCTCCCCTGGTCTGCATCACATCCTGCTAGCTCCTCACCGTCCCTTTTCATACAAATGGGAAAAGTATCAGTGGAGTTCTGCATAATCTCCGCACGCGGTCTAGGCCGCAAATCATCGCTCCTGAAGCCACAGTGGTTCTCAGTCGGATGGGTTGATCCCAGCAGCAAGTACTGCACCAAGATTGATGCGTCTGGAAACTCAAATGCAAGTTGGGGCACCAAGTTCTCGGTGTCCGCCGATGAACATGATCTGGCCACGAAGCGGATGGAACTGACAGTTGAAGTATACAGAAGAGACCCCATCTTCCTGAGGGAGCATCTCCATGGAGCTGCAGTTCTCCAAATGAAGGAGTACCTTGACAAATTTGCACACAGTCAGGAGAATTCTGGGGTCATTGAGGAGACTGGGAGTTTTCAGCTTAGGAGGAAGAAGTCAGACAAATCTCACGGCTTTGTGGATATATCCATCCAGATCTGCAAGGAAGAAGATCATCATGGTCAAGTTTCAGGTAAACAGAAATTTCTGGTTTGCAAGAGTGAAATAATCTGATTTTGGCATCTGCATCTGAGATGCCAATCAAAACACTTGAGGGCAGGGGTTTTCTTAAAACAGATCATTTTCCAAAACTTTTGCACGGAACACTAGAATGATTCTCAGAACTAAAATGACAATAATAGTTGGAAATCAATACTATTTTTGGTTACTTATCTACATATGCTGCAAAAATATTCTGTATGATCCATTTTCCCGTAGAAACACTCAACAGAAGTATATGGTGTACCCCTACATTGGCACATTTGTCCTCAGTTGTAAGGAAATGACCAACACCTACTCTTGGATGAATAAGCACGACATGCTTGATCCATCCATAGGTTTTGAATGTATACAGAATGACCAACACTTTTGCTGCTTTTAGATAACAGCATTAGAAGAACAAATAAATCGGAAGACTGCAGGAATAGCAGAGTATGGTAGCACCCTATAGTTAAAGGATCTACAATCTCGTTCTTACTATCAAAAGTGTAATACTTAGGAATGGTAGAGCATGGTAGCAAGCTATAAAAAAAGGAGCTACGATCTAGTTCTTACTACATATCAAAAGTTAAATAAGACAAGCTTCAGAAGTATATAGTCCCTCCGTCTGAAAATAGATGTCTCAATTTTATCTAGATACGGATGTATCTCTAACTAAAATGAATCTAGATACATCCACCTATTTTTAGACGGAGGAAGTATCATATTTCTTTTATTACGGTCCACATACAGTATTATTTACCTATATCCTCTTCTGTTGATTTGCAGGATCACCTGACGGATTGAAGCACCCAGGTCAGGTTGGCATCACATTAGCTATAGAAGATGGCCCGGTCTATAATTATCCACCACCTCCTTACAACCATTATAGGGGCTACAGCGAAGATACTGATCACTACAGTCATTCCATGCCGCCAATCCCTGGAACTCGTCCATATCCACCACCATCAGGAAGTAGCTACAGCTACCATCCCCCAATGGTTCCACCAACTCTGCCACCACCAGCAACTTCAAACCCCAGCTTCTTTCCACCACAGTATCCCAGTAGAGGGCAAGTGCCGCAGAACTACATAAATCTGCCACCAAGAAAATCCGCAGGCCAGAACAGCGCACCAAACTTTGGAATGGGGATTGGAGCTGGAGCACTGGCAGCTGGAACTGCGATATTTGGCGAAACCCTCTTGCCAGGTCCAAGTTTCAGTGCTGGTCTTAGTGGTGCAAGCCTATCTGTATCCAGTAATGCACCATTCTAATATCTGAGCAATAGTCTGTCGATGAAACTCAATAGCATGTCAATGCTAACTTGTAACAACATATGAAAGTTACGAGCATTCAACTGAATAAAATGGGGTTCTGACACTCAAATCGCTGCAATCCCTCATCCAACTTATCAAGGTATGCAGCATTTCGTAGATCATGTCAGCCTCAGGATGTGCCTTATCCCCGCTAACAAAAGCATGCACCACTGTTCCACTCCTGCCGTTACCTCCACCCACTTCAACCCAGCTGCAGCCCGGTGCAGCCTTCTGCACACCTCGCTGTCTCATCTCCCGCCTTACCTCCTGCAGCTCCACAAAGTTTCCATCCCAACCATGTGTGTTTGCTAGCAGCACCCATCCACCGCTCCCAGACTCCTCTGTCGTCATCAGCATCCTAGCTGCCTCTTGGGCCCTCTCTTTATCACCATGCATCCGGCATGCTGCAAGGTATGTTCTCCATACACCAGCCCCTACATCCCCTGCTTCTTCTACAACCTTTCTCGCCTCGTCCAGCCTCCCAGCACGCCCAAGCATGTCAGCCACACATGCGTAGTGCTCCAGCTGCGGTTCCAAACCGAACTCCTCTTTCATCCCCTTAAGAAAACGCCTCCCTTCGTCAACAAGCCCAGAGTGGCTGCAAGCCGACAATGCCGCTAGGAGCGTTACCTCATCCGGTACAAGCCCTTCGACCTCTGTTATCTGGCGGAACAGCTCCAGCGCTTCCTGCCCACGCCCATGGGAAGCATACCCATCGATCATAATATTCCACGATGCCACGTCATGCTGGCGCATCCAAGCAAACACATGGCACGCCTCGTCCAGCGCCCCGCTCTTGGCATACATGTCAAGAAGCGCGTTACAGGCAAACACACTCAGCACACCGTCACAAGCCAGCCCGCTCGACACGATGTACCCATGCACCTCCCTCCCAACCTTCAGCGCCGCAGTCTGCGCACACGCGGGGAGAACAGCCGCAACGGTCACCGCGTCGGGCCATACCGTGGCACGCCTCATCCTCGCAAACAGCCTCATTGCCCCCACATGGTCAGCCGAGTAGTGCAGTGCCGAGAGCATCGAGTTCCAGCTGAACAGGTCCCTGTCCTGCTCTGCCATCCCCTCGAACACCATCGCTGCATCGGCCACCTTGTGGGACTTCCCGTAAAGATCTACTAAGGAGTTACCCACCGAGACATCGTGGTCAAATCCAGACTTGATCACCATCCCGTGAACTGCGGTACCGCGCTGGAAATCCGCCGTCGCGGTGCAGACCGACAGGATCCCGGTGACGGTGAAGCTGCTGATCTCCGCCGTGCCGTCCGCTCTCATTCGCAGGAAGCACTCCAGGGCGCGGTGGAAGCAGCCGAGCTTTGCGAAGCCGTTGACCATGGCGTTCCAGACCACGACGTCCCGGTGCGGCAATTCGTCGAACAGGCGGTGCGCGTGGTCGGCGAGGCCGAAGCTGAGGTAGGAGCGGAGCAGGGCGCTGGCGCAGAAGAGGCCGTGGGCGAGGCCGCAGCGGAGCGCGAGCGCGTGGATCGCGAGGAGGTGGGGCGGGGACGGGGCGGAGGCGGCGAGCGGGGGGAAGGAGAACGGGTCCGGGGAGTGGGCGAGGCGGAGGCGGCGGAAGACGGTGAGCGCGAGCGGGTGGGGCAGGGAGAGCGCGGCGTTGAAGCAGGGCAGCGGGGAGGCCGGGGTGAGGAGGAGCGGGAGGACGGGGTGGAGGGCCGGGACGCGCGCGTAGAGGGAGACGAGCGACGTGAGGGCGGCGGCGGCGAGGCGGCCGGAGACGAGGAGGTGGGCGTGCAGCGGCAGCAGCAGGCGCCGGGTGGGAGGATGCGGGTTGGAGACGATGGCGCGGAGCGGGAGGTGCAGGGCCGCCATTTGTCTGGCCGGCGGCGGTGGCGGTGGCGTGGCCGTGAACTCGCGGCGGCGGTGGCACGGGGAGAATTTAAGCGTATTGAAGCTTCAGAGATCCGCGCCGTCCTGCTGGTTCGCGCCATTGGAGTAACCAACGCCGTTCGTCTGACGCGAATGAAATCCATGAGCGCGTGAAGCCCACTGGCACTGGCCTACCAAGGAAGCGCGAATGCCGGCCGGTCGGCCACCGGACCTAAAGAAACCTGTTTTCAAAATGGACGCAAGAAATTATTGGGCCAACGAGGATGTACTGGACCAAGAAGAAAGCAATCACTGGAAAAACATGAACCTCTATAAAAAAAACATGCGGCTGAGAGGCCACTGTGCAAAAAAAAAAAATCCATCCGAAAATTATGTAAAAAAACTTATAAATATGGACTCTAGCATCAAATATATCGAGAAATGTAGTTTTAAGAACATTTCGTAATTTAGACCCTCACCGTGTAAGTTATTGCATATTTCTTTCATTTTTTGAAGACAAAAAAACCCGTGCTTTGTTCACTCTCTTTACATACAAAGAATTATATGAATTTAGTAGATAGTATAATTGATACAACCACCAGCATCAAATTCCCTAGACAGGAATCAAGGTCTTCTGAAGCAGGTCGAGTAGCCTTCTATATTAGCTTTCCTCTATACACGGGGCATAAATATTTCATAAGATAAAACCCGCAAAAGCAAGATCTTCATGAGCTGTACGTGACAAGATAATAAGACCCAAAACCATTAGCACATTGTTATCTAAGAAACATCCCTAATTAACTAACAACCAAAGGAGAAAATGAGGAGAACAAAGTGTAAGTTGGAGAACCTGAAACTCAATGGTGGCAAGACATGCCAAGGTACCTAACAACCACAACAACCATGGAGTTCAAGTGCACAAACACCACCGGTCCATAGAGTCGATCGTGATGAATATGAGGATGGCGCGGTAAGCTTCTATTCCACATGAAGTCGCTTCCACATCTAAACTGTCGATAGTAAGGTGATGACCCACAAGTATAGGGGGTGTATCGTAGTACTTTCGATAAATAAGAGTGTCGAACCCAACGAGGAGTAGAAGGTGTTGACAAGCAGTTTCGATGAAGGATTCACTGCTCACAGACAAGTTTTCAGGAGGTTTTGATATAGCAGATAAATAAATTACAAGTAAGTAAAATGCGAGAATAATAATTGCAGCGAGTGGCCCAATCCTTTTTAGCACAAAGGACAAGCCGGTTTGTTTACTTATGATGACCAAACGTTCTTGAGGACACACGAGAATTTAGTCTAGTGCTTTCGCTTCATATAGTTGATTAATCTTCATTGTTTTGATAAGTGTTGTGTGGGTGAACCTATGCTAATGCACCGCCCTTCCTAGGACTAATACATACTTGTGATTAAACCCCATGCAAGCATCCGCAAATACAAGAAAGTAATTAAGATAAATCTAACCACGGCCTTAAACTACGAGATCCTCGCTATCCCTCATGCATCGATATACCAACGGGGGTTCAGAGTTCTTGTCACTCCGGCAACCCCACAATTAGCAAACGAATACAAGATGCATTCCCCTAGGCCCATAAAGGTGAAGTATCATGTAGTCGACGTTCACATAACACCACTAGAAGAATAACACCAAAACTTAAATATCAAACCATTAAATATTACTCAACATAGTTCACTACTAACATTTAGACTTCACCCATGTCCTCAAGAACTAAACGAACTACTCACAAGACATCATATGGAACATGATCAAAGGTGATATGATGATGGATAACAATCTGAACATAAATCTTAATTCAACGGTTTCACTCAATTGCATCAATAACAAGGAGTAATCAACACCGGGAGAGTTTCCCCTATGAAATAATCAAGATTCAACCCTAGATGTTACAGCGGAGACGAGGTGCAGCGGTGGAGATACCGGTGTCGGTGGTGGAGATGACGATGATGATGATGATCCCAATGAAGTCCAGCTCGATGACGGTGACGATGGCGACGATTTCCCCCTCCGGGAGGGAATTTCCCCGGCAGATTTCTGCCTGCCGGAGAGCTCTTTTCTTTCTCTGGTGTTTTCCGCCCCGAGGAGGCGGCTATGAGTATCCTCGATGTTCTGTCGCACCTTAGGGTTTCTGGGAGACGAAGTACGCAAAAGGGCGATGGACGAGGGGGTCATAGGCCCCCTCCCCACATGGCGGCGCGCCAGCCCTGGTGGCCGCGCCGGCCTATGGGGAGGGCCCATGGCGGCCCTCCTCGGCCTCCCCTTTTGGCGCTCCGTCTTCTGGAAAAAATAGGAGCTTCGGTATATTTTCCGTCAATTGTTGATCTTCGGAAATATTGTATCGTGACGGTGCTTTTTCCAGCAGAATCCTGACTCCGGTGAGTAATTCTCCAATAATCATGAAACATGCAAAATAGGTGAAATAACATAAGTATCATCTCTAAATATGAAATATATCAATGAATAACAGTAAATTATGATATAAAATAGTGATGCAAAATGGACGTATCATAAGGACACACAAACTTGACATAAAAATATCCTAGACTGCATGCCAAATGTCAACCCAAGACCCATGTTCGGCCTTCCGACCATTGTATCCACAATGCGAGGGGGCCAACGAGGAAAACATGAAGATGCAAGGGAAAATTATTCTCTCTCTCTCTCTCTCATAGGTATCTTGCTTACGGCTCTAGTAGGCCTAACCTTTCCAAAGAACATCAAAAAAATTATACTAATTTTCGAAAAAAGATTTCTTCTTAAAAGACTAGAATTTTCCCTTGCCTCATGGCAGCATAAGCAACAACTAGAATTTTGAGCGCACCGAGACAAGGATGGATTCAAGAGGATTTTATTCCACAAGACGCCGACTCCACCTCTAGAATGTCGGTGGTAGTGACATGTAAACTTGACATCCTCTCAACCCTCTCCAGTATTTGTGAGACGAGGGGAACTAGCAAGGGCAACATGACGGGAAAAGGGAAAAAAAATGCTCTCTCTCTCTCTCCCTCTGCCTCGCCCCACTTGAGTCATGTCGAGTTCATAATGACTCGATGAGATTGAGTCATATCATTTTGAAGATACCTGCTATCCAATGTAGACTAACCTCGGGAGAGGGTAATCTTTTCCCAATGATTTGCAAAAGGAAAATCGCCCTTTTGAAAGATTTGGGGAGAACGTCTCCCCGCTCGTTCTGTGGCAATGTAAGCATCGATCGAGCCGAAGCTGGAGCGGACCAAGTAGATTTTTCACAGAGATCTCGCATCAGATTTTATTTTGTAGAAGAAAAGTTTAGTCTGAAATATCATTTGAAGTGGATATCTCAATCACTGCTTTCGTACCTATGTTTTTCACGGGTATCTTTAAAATGATATTCATTTGTTATGTTCTTTTCAACTTTTATCCATTTATAATGTTTTGATTGAGGTATGTAGTAGTACCTCCGTTCTAAAATAAGTATATCGCTTTTGTCTAGATACAGATATATGCTAATGTATTTTAGTTGTAGATCATCTAGAAAAAAGTTAGGACACTTATTTTAGCACGGATTAAGTATGCTTTTTCTGGAAAAAAAGAATGGTGTCGGCAATCGGCGTAGCCGGTAAGGAGCGCCAGCCGACGTCGGTGAGCGCCACCGCGCATCAGCCCGCGCGGCGCGGGGTTCTCGTCCACGGCAGCACACCGGCCGCCGCCAGCCAGCCAGCCAGGGGACAGGACAGGAACCTGCCGACGTCGTCGTCCTCCTGGCACCTTCCGGAGCGTGCGGGGAGTATGTTCAAATCAATTTCCCTCTCTGGCCAAACTCAGGGAGAAAGTTGAGGCCGGTGCATGAGCTGATTCCACGTAGCCTTTGTTTAGGAGAAACTGCGCGCAAAGGACAAAATCAGGTACGACGAGCCGAAGAACTGAAGAAGAGAAGAGAAGAGAGAGAGAGGCGGGACTCTCTTTAATTTGGAGCTAGTAGTGAAGTGGGTTAGGGGTCGTGCTCCAGGCGCGCGCGCGGCGCGGGTGATGACAAAATTTGGTGTTAATGCTTTTAGACGAGAGGCGGTATTAGAGAATGGAGGTTACCATATGTCCATGTGCATGCACGCGCCCAGACCGGACGGCTCCCAACGGGCTAGTTGTCCGGAGCTTAAACAAGTCGCTATCTAATAGTATAATAATATCACCTTATTTTCAGACAACAGCCGATTTAAACTTGAAAGCTTTTGGATGATGTGATAACTTTAAAATATTACTCCTTCTAAATAGATGTCCAAGATTTATCTAAATCTAGATGTATCTAGATAGACAAAGGTAGTAATTGTTTACAAAGCGTTAAAAGCAAGGTTTAAAATAGCGCGCTATTTCTCCGCTAATACCATGCAATAGCATATTTAGAGGGTCAATGCTAAATTTTAGTATTTTTGCTCGCTATGACGCTATTTGTGAAATAGTATGATATATCGTGCTAAAACTTCATAGCGTTAGCGCGCTATTTTTTCAAGCTAAGTTGCTTTCACTTTTTGGTGGTAATGAAGTACAATATGTTGATTTCTCTTCTAGATTAGAACTTAATATCGCTAATGCTGATGATTCTTAATAAAGAATTTATACTATGTTATTGTCTTGTGGAATACTGATGTTAGCCTTCTGAAAAATTGGAGATCTATTTGTTGTATGTGGTTATATATATGTATGGTTCAGTTATTTTTGGACTAAATATCCAACCTTTTTAGGGAAATCCTTTATTTTTAGACTATATTTGATATTTTTTTCAAAACGCTATTTGAAATATAGCACGCAATTAACACGATATAGCGTCCATAGCGTTTGAAGGAGACCGACGCTATTTCATTTAGCACGCTATTTTAAACCTTGGTTAAAAGTGACTAAGTGAGGGCAACTCCGACAGTCCTGTTGGCCCGCTTAGACAAGACAAGCGACAAGGCCCAATGAGGCGACATAAACAGACATGAGGCCATAGAAGGCCATCTTCGTGTCATCTTGTGTCCATCATTGCCCACGGTTAACCGAGCCACCATCCCCTGGTCTTTTATTGTGGACTGCCATGTCCCTATTTCCATCCCGGTCACCAAACCCTAGCCACTTCCCTTTCCCCGTTCGTAAACCCCAGAGCCGACCATGAGGTCGATGACGAAGAGGTGGTGGAAGCCGGTGAACCACGACCACGAGGCCGGCTCGTCGTCGGCCTACCGACGCCGCTGTGTAGCCCAGCCACCCACATTCCACCTATCTCCATAGGCGGGGTTGCGTCAACATATCGGTGAAGGTGGCATGATCACACTAAGAGGCCGCCGCTTTAACCCCGAGGCCCGACATGCTAGCACCTAAACCACAACAGGGTTCCAGTGCCGACCATTTGAACTTCTGGGCAACGTGTCATATCAATATTTGCCTTCGTTGGACATTTCTCTTGCCCGATATTTTGCGATTACCCCGCCCATGCCGTCAATTTCGAGCTATGAAATATATGGTTCGAGACCGAACAAGACCTCCATTGGTAGTTGTACTTCGCAGCCGAGCCACTAGAGCCGAAGGACAACAACACCGACGAGTCCTCCGACCGAAGTTGGGCGGAGCAGCATGACGCCGGGCAAAGGGGGATAACATGCACCACTAGAGGTGCCCACACTGGTGGTGGTCGCGTCGGTGGTAGTAAGGAGGAGGAGGACGACGAGGTCGACCTCAAGGCCTTTGAGATGGAGGAGCTCGGGCAATGACCAGATCTGGCTGCGGTGTGCCCGCATGGCAGCATCAATGCCACCTTTCCCAGGTTCTCATCAAGATCGGGGATGACAACGACGTATAGGCCAATGGTAGTGAACCTCAGCAATCCAGGGTTTTATCTATGTTTTATATGTTATTTTTTCTAGTCAATATTTTTTCTTAATGTCTATGTATAATTATTCTAGTTCACTAATTTTTTAAAGATACTTTTTTATTCAAAATGGGTCAGCCCATTGCAACAATGCTACACCTACGGAAGAATATTACGGGATAGGTCTATGGACTGGTCGTGGCATCACTCAATTTGCCCAGGCTGAAACAGTTGCTTCGCAGATTCAGGACACGATTAAGCAGAATCAGCCACGTCTGCCCGTAAGCAAGTTTCCGTAACAAGTTGTCCGTAAACATAGCATTATTGTGCCCATTGGGTGCATGACCAACACTAAACAGACAAGGGGAGTACCAGAAACTTAAAATTGATCTCGAGTGCATATGCACCCGGTATGTAAAAAACATATTTTAAGAAAGTTAAGAATTTAGGAAAAAAATCGCATGTCGAGAAACATGTTGTATGTACGCACGCAAAGTTTCAAATAAAACCAATATTTCTTATGCCCTGTGTAAACATAAAACATGTCGTTTTTGGCTAAAACAACTTTGTAACTTGTAAGCATGTAGATAAGGCACTTTCTTTTGTATTTATTTGATATTTTAAAATATGTTTAAAATGCATTTTAAATAAAGGGTGCATAGTGTAGAAACACCCTGTCCGGGGAGCACCACCTATTCATTCATGTACTCACGCGTCTCAAACGGATAAAATCGGACAATTTCACCAGCTGAAGTTGCTGCGATTAGAATGTCTGAACCATTGCTATGTACCCGCCGCAAATGAAGCAAGCAAGGTCGGCGCGCCGCAAGTGAGATACACTCGACCTCCATCCATGATTATATCTTGAGCCTTCAGACGCGCGCAGGGAGCGGCACCGAGAGCTACCCGCGGGCGCGCGGCCGAATTCCCGGCGAATGGAGATGGTGCCGGATCAGTGCATGCATGCGATTTGGTCCAAAAGCAGCACCGCATCACATCGCATCCATCCATCCATCGCACGTCTCTCTTTCGGCTCATGCGTTGCCGGACGGCCGGGGGTTAAAATGGCACGCGTCGCGTGTCTTTTTCCACACGCCTTTCACTTTTCTCCGGACGTGCTAGTGCGGCTCGGTTTCGTAGCCATCGATTGCCTATCGATTCAACCGCGCACGCACTTTAGTTCTTTCGGAATCTAGCTCCCCTCTCGCCACGGCCACGCACTTCACTGGTTGGTGCTGGTGCAGGTGGGTATGTTGGTGTTGCGGGTACGTAGGGCTGGTCGAGTGCTACTCCATGTCCATGTACATGCATGATGTTCCGTTCGTGTGGATGCTGGTGGTACAGCTTCTTTCGCACCTGCAGAGTGAGGGATCGATGGAAGATGCCACGATGGTGGCAATGTACCATATCCCACCACGCATCCCATACCACCATATACATCCTCCTTCATGGGTGTAAGCTGTCAGCAATAGCTGAATCAACCCACACAACCAAGAACACCACCCAGCTAGAGATCTAGGTCCCCACATTATGTCGTCGTGGTGAACGGACAGATGCCATATGATGGCTTAAGTTGGGGCCGAATGGACGCAAGAGGATTCGGGGGAGGGTTTGTGACTAGATGGGATGAACTTCCGGATGGTTTCCTCAAGAACTTAGCCAAGGCTAGAGGTTGAAGAAGAAAGACATAAGGAAGAACTCGCTCTAGATCATTATCTTTATTGATCTCAACAGGCTACAAGTTTCTCAGTACAAGTTCTTCTGCGTTCATGCGCGCCTCTGTAAGAAGGGCTGCCCCCTCTCCTTATATAGGGGAGAGGTGGCTTACAGGGCAAGAAACCCTAATGGCATCTTTGACTAGACAAACTACTTTACAAAGCTACTTTAATCATAGAAGACACCGGAGTCCTCTTTAATCAGGGATGCTGACGTCCTCCGGCTTCTTTGACCGTCATCCTTCTCTTTATCGTCAGCCCTTCGTCTAAAGTTACTTTGCTTAGCTCATCTTTGTCTTATAGCTCTGGAGAGAATCTTTGACCAGTCCTGCCGACCTGCTCGTTCTTCCGGTAGCCCGGTATCTTCTTTCCCGGTTCCGGCATACCCCTCTTGGGGATACCGGCTTAGCTCCACTTAGCTAAGTTCTTATCTTTAAGTTCCGGTACGAACATTAAACCGGTATCTTGATGGCTCAAACCATCCGGTTTGGCATGCCTTTGGCATATCGGGGGTCATCCCCCCAACATTAGTCCCCGAAGTTGGTATAGTCTGGCGGATCCTACCCAACAGACCATGCCAGGTTCTTTCTTTTTAAGATACCGGTTTAATCTATCCGGCCTTAGGCTTGGATCCGGCATCTTTGCCCAGATTATTGCTATCTCTTCTCCTTAAGGCACTATCCGGTGTCTTACCCTCCGGCATCTTAGTCATTAAACGCCTCCTCGGTGACGTCGAGAATATCTCGGGCCCCGCGTCTGTCAGTGACATGCGCATCGTAGACTGACATGCCAGTGTCAGGGGTCACTTCGCTTCGACTCCCGCGCGTCCATTTAATGCACCGCTGCGGATCCCACTAGCCGTTTTGGATCCCGTGTGCGCCTCCGTGTGGCCTCCCTTTTTTCGCGTGTACCTCTTGGCCACGTGGCGGCCCGTGGCGCAAACCGTCGCGGGCCGCGAGGCGAACCGCTGCGGCCCAGCGGTTTTCAGGCCCACCTTCTCTCTCCTTTATAAGCACAACTGCCCGTTCTTCTTCCTCTTCTCCGCATTCCCCTACCTTCGCGCATAGTGCTCCTCGCCTCTGCGCCTTCGCCGCTGCGTTTCGCCGCCTGAGCTCCGCCGCCCAGCGAACCTTCGATACTGCTTCGCCGGACGCCGCCAGACTTCATTGCGCAAAGGACTTCTGCAGCGCCTCTGCCCCTGCCGCGACATTGGTGCTTCCTCGAGCTTCTTCTCGCCTCGCCGCCGACGGACTACCTCGCCGGCCTTTGGCTCGTCGCTCCTCCGGCGAACGTCTTCCTCATCTACTCCGCCGCCTCAGGTTAGGCCTAATTTGGATTCACTCCTCTTTTGCTTGCTTTCTAGATCTCAACTCGGTAGTGTATTTACTTCTTCTTTTTCTTGCTTTTTCTCTCCTTCGTAGATCTTCACGCGGGGGTATATTGTGGGATTCTTGTTTCTCCTTGCCGAACTCCATGTCTAGTACGGAGTCCTCTACTTCTTCTTCTGCTTCTTCCTCTGCCAGCCGGTGTAGCAGATCTTCCGACGGGCTCACCGCTGATCTTGCTCAGATGGATGCTGAGTCCGGTAGCAATCGCGCCTCCGGTAGCAACCCTGCCTCCGGTAGCTACCCTGCCTCCGGTAGCAATCGCGCAACCGGTAGCTCTAGCGAAGGTTCCGGTATGGATTCTTCCGGTATCACCCGTGGGGCCTGGATGGGCTCCAACGTCACTAAGTTCGAGATTGACTGGTTATACCGGTCCAGGAGGATTCCGGAAGGAGTGTCCTCGCCGGCTTCCTCGCGACGAAATCAAACCGGTGCCCGAACCCGGTGAACGAGTTGTCTTCCTCGCTCACTTTGAGCGCGGCTTCGGCCTTCCTGCCTCCGATTTCTTTCGACGTTTCCTTGATTTCTACGAACTTCAACCTCATCACCTTCCTGGCAATGCCATTTTCTACCTGTCTTGCTATGCCACCTTCATGGAGGCTTACATCGGCATTCGTCCCACTCGTGAGACGTTCGCCCGCTTCTTTGCTCTTCGGATCAATTCCGTTCAGGACAAGGATATTCCCAAACCCAAACCCCCCGTTCAATGCGGGTCTTGCATTATTGGCTCCCGTCAAGGGAGCCCCTTTTTTAAGTTCTCCGGTCTCGAGTCGTGCCGGCTATGGCAAGGGACCTTTTTCTATGTGAAGAACAAGGGCGCCCCGGACCTCATCAACTTGCCGCCCTTCAATCCGGCGCCGCCTTCGAGGGCCAACTGGAGCTACAATCCGAAGGACTCTCATATCGAGACCAACCGGATTATACGCTTTATGAAACAACTGATGAAGGATACCAACATCTGCTCTGATGATATCATCCGCGCCTTTATCTCGCGCCGGGTGCTTCCGCTCAAGCGCCGTATGCACAAGATGAGCGAGATGTATGGTCCCGGTGATCCTACAAAGATCACCGGAATTTCTCTTAGCAAGAAGGACGTTGTCCTCAAGGCCGGCCAGATCTGTCAGACCGCCATGCCGGAGGATTGGGAGTGGGGACTTCGGCCTCTTAGTTCCACTAACCCCCCGACCCAAGAAGTAAGAAATTACACAACTCGGGTCGGCGTTCCGGTAACCTTTTCATTGTGATTAACCTTTTTCTATCTTTCATGTTCTTTCAGGCCAAGGACCGTTTCCCCGGCATCTTATCTGACCGACGAGGCCCTGCCCAGAAGCGAGGTTTGGACAAGTTCGACCCCGACCCCGTCATCTCCTGGAAAGATCTGAAGATGGGCAAGACCGCCGCCTCGCGCCTTGGCAGGTCCCCGCCGGAGCCCGCTGGTTCGTCCGACGACCTGACTATGTTTGAGGTAGCTTCTTTGTTTGATCTCTCATATTTTACCGTTCTTGATCCTCTGTAGATCCCTCCTCAACCGGTACCAATCCGCAGATTCACGAGCACGTGGCCCCGCTGGATGCCGAGGCCGGCAATGAGTTTGTGGACAAACTCATGGCCCACGGCCAGAAGAACAAAGCTCCGGCTTCAGACGCCGGCTCCAGCCATGCTCCTCACCGCCAAACGCCTCCGGACGGAAGTCGTTGGGGGAAAGCAAGTAGGCACGAGGCGTTACAAGGGCAAACAGATGCCTACTTCCTCCGGGTAAGACCTGTTTCTTTGCTTTTCTCGTTTCGTTGTGCCTAGTTCTTTTCCGGTTACTTTTTCCAATTCTCTCTTTTTTCTCTTTTTCAGCCCTGCGCTCAAGCTTGGGCCCAGGTCTGATGATTCTGCCGGCTCCGCTGGGGCCTCAACTCCTCCTCCTCGCTCAAGCCCGACACCACCTGGTGCCGGCAACATCTCTGCCTCCCCTCCGGGGGGCACTACAAGTTCGGGGCGCGCGGCCCCCAAGTCTCCTGACCACCGCGCGGAGGAGGACCTTACCTCCCCTCCAGAGACCCAAGATACCGGCGCCAGCAACATCGGCGCCGATGAAGAAGCTGCCGGGCGGTCGGAACCTTTGGTTCCTTCCGTCCAAAAAGAAAAGAAGAAGAAGAAGAAGAGTTCGCGCTCTTCCCCCTCCAAGGCCGTGCCGGAAACTTCCGCGCCGGCATCCTCCACCTACCACCGGAAGCTGCGGCGCCGACGCCACGCCAAATCCTCCGCCGGAAACTCCTCGTCCCCGAGGCGACGCCAACACCTCCGCCGAGCCGGGGACCCCTCGCAACCACGCCGATGCCGCCGCCGGCAGCCCCAAGACCATCAAGCGCCTCAAGCCGGGGGAGTCGCGCGGGAAGGCCGTGGAGGCGCTCGGCGGCTCGCGGTCCTTGGTGCTGCATGTCGGGCTGCCGCCGCCGCGGTCTCGGAGAAACCTACCGGCCTGCTTGGCCGGATTACTTCGTTCAAGCGCAACGGCCGAGAGCCGGGGCACCTGCTGCCTTATGCGGAGCGATGGAACGCCGCGGACATGTCCAAGGCGACCCGCGGCTTGGGCAAGGACCGGCTGCCAATGCCAGACCCTGCCGGTGAGCGAAGCTCGGAGGAGCATTTCATGCGGCTACGCCGGGCCGTCAAGGAGCTGGACAGTGCGTGGTTTGACGCCACGAACAACTTGATGGTAAGTTCTTCAAGGACTGTTTCATGTCTTTGACTTACGTTGATTTCTCTTCTTCTGGTTTTCTCATATCTTTTCTTGAAGTTTCAATGTTATGCCGGTTTCTCCCTTGCTTGAATCATATCCATTCTCCCGGTCCCCGAGTTTGGGGTTAAGAACTCGTTCTTAGCGCTAAACTTTACTTAGAAACGCGCAAACCGGCATTGCCGATCCCGAGTTTCGGGTTAAGAACTTTGTTCTTAGCGCTAAACTTTACTTAGAAACGCGCGAACCGGCATTGCCAGTTCCCGAGTTTCGGGTTAAGAACTTTGTTCTTAGCGCTAAACTTTACTTAGAAACGCGCGAAACCGGCATTGCCGGTCCCGAGTTTCGGGTTAAGAACTTTGTTCTTAGCGCTAAACTTTACTTAGAAACACGCGAACCGGCATTGCCGATCCCGAGTTTCGGGTTAAGAACTTTGTTCTTAGCGCTAAACTTTACTTAGAAACGCGCGAAACCGGCATTGCCAGTCCCCGAGTTTCGGGTTAAGAACTTTGTTCTTAGCGCTAAACTTTACTTAGAAACGCGCGAAACCGGCATTGCCAGTCCCCGAGTTTCGGGTTAAGAACTTTGTTCTTAGCGCTAAACTTTACTTAGAAACGCGCGAAACCGGCATTGCCGGTCCGCGAGTTTCGGGTTAAGAACTTTGTTCTTAGCGCTAAACTTTACTTCTCACACTTGTCTCCTTTGAACGAGCACCGCGGACGCCCGGAAGAAGCTCTTTGAGGAGCTCCTGTGGGAGCATCGGGACCTTGCGGAGGCTCACCGCCAATGCCAAGGTTAGTTTTCCTTTTTTCGCATCCGGCATCTTTTGTACCGGAAAGTCTTATTTCTTACCAGCATCTTTTGGTTACTAGCTGTCCCGGAAGCTACCATCGAGACGCTCCAGGCCCAGATCACCACTCTTCAGGGTATCGTTCTTTCTTTTCTGGTTAATCTGTTGTTTTCTTATCCATCAACTACTGCTTTACTGACACTCTTCCTTCCATTGTGTAGGCGAAAAAGAGCAGCTCATCCGGCAACAGCAGGAGGCCCTTGACGCCCAGAAAACTAGCTTCCAAGAGCTTAAGGAGCAGGCTATGCAGGCCCGAATCCAACATGAGCAAGAGCTGAAGGACGCCAAGGCCGCAGCCGAGGCTAGGGCGGCAGAGGTCGTGGAGGATTCCTCGAACTCCAACGCCGTGCTGATGACGGAGCTGGAGGAAGAGAGGAAGGCGCGGAAAGCTGCGGAGCACCTTATTGAGGTCATGACCACTGATCATAAGGAATATGATCGGCTGATTATGCAGATTGACGCACTGTGCCTCCGTAAGTCTTTGCTTTGTCCCTTCTTTCGCTTATAAGCTTTACTTTCCGAAAATGCATCCGAGTTTCTTTTCCTTTCGGCAGACCGTTTTCCGGTATCTTAAGCTTCCCTTCTGCCCTTCTTCTCGCAGAACACTTCCCGGACTCCCAGGCACACGCTGTGAAGAAGGTGATGGAGGATCGCGTGGCGCGGGAATTTCCCAACATGGACGCGCATTGGGATGGGTACGACTATCTAGTCGCCCTCTCTGCTCGTGTTCAACATATGCGTTCCGTGGACCGGCTTCTTGTCGACCTTCCGGACGTCGCCATCCACCTCTTCAAAATGCTGTGGCACGGGGAAGCCATGCCGGCTAACATGACCCTCACCGCCAACCGGCTTAAGGAGGCCGGACCGCGGATCCGCGAGTGGCAGTGCTCTGCGGCTCGCGCTGGTGCTGATGTTGCGCTGCGCTCCGCGTGCTCCTGGTATCCGGAGCTTGATCTGGGCGCGCTCCTAGGCGTACGCGAAGGTGCTTCCACGGACTTAGACCCCGCTCTTACCGTGAAGCGGCAAGATCGGGCCTACCGGCTTGCCGAGTACGCCGATGTCCGCACCTTCATCCCTCCCCCTCCTGGTGTCACGGATTACCTCCTTGACGAGGAAGAAGAAGAGGGAGATGAGGATGAGGACGCGCCACCGGAAGCTCCTGAAGCCAGCCGTGCTCCCCATGAAGCCCCTGAGACCGGCGCTGCTCCGCCTGACGCCCCTGCTGCCTGAACTATCGCAAGTGTTACCTGCCCCTGCTTGCCTCACCAGAAAACTTGTTAAATTCCACCCCGGGATGCCGGGGTTTATGATGTAAAACTTTAAACCTGCTTTTGGTTGTGGCACAACAGTTTATGCCGGTATGTTATACCGGTGCTAATTATCTTATGTTTGCTTTAGCACATTTGCTCATGGTTTTGCTTTTATCCTGTACTGCAAAGATTTCTAGATCGTTTCCGCATCCAATTCGATGCATACTTGGTTCTTTTGCCTTGGCTCTGCCTGCCTTCTCTGGGCGTTCTTTGGCGTGTGAGCACAAGGTTCTTTTACCAAAACAAGCATCTTCTTGAACTTAGAAATAACTCGAAATTTTTGCAAAAAACCGGTATAACCGGGGTTAGTTAAACTTTTCCGGATTGTTCTTCCCGCTCGTCCTCTTCGCAGTTCATGTGCTTATCCCCTACCGGTTTATCTTGCTTGCCATGAAGCCGGTTTGCGGACAGCAGCAGAGTCGAAGACTCCGGTAGGGTTTAGCACACTACTAAACCGGAAAGAAAAAACGTTCAATAAGCAACCGGTAAACTGAAAAAATAGACAGGTTACATGCAACTTTTGTGGGGTAGTCCCCGAGATTCATTCGAGGTTCCGACATCTTTTATTCATAGCATATAAGGTACAAAAAGGAACTTCTTACTCCACAACTTCAAGAGTAGAAAGGACGCAACAAAGCTACATTCCATGGACGCTTGGTCTCCTCTCCGGATCTGTCCGCCTTTCCTTTCTTCCATTCCTGTGCATCAATTAGGTAGTAGGCATCATTGTGGAGAGCCTTGCTCACAATGAAAGGCCCCTCCCACGGCGGGGAAAGCTTGTGCCTGCCTTCAGTGCGCTGCACCAGGCGTAGCACCAGGTCCCCTTCCCGGAACACTCTTGGGTTAACCTTCCGGCTGTGATAGCGTCTGAGGTTCTGCTGGTAAATGGCTGTTCTTGCCAAGGCCAGCTCTCTTGCTTCTTCTAGCAAGTCCACATCGTTCTCTCGAGCTTCCTTTACCTCTTCTTCGTTATAGAGTTGCACCCTTGGTGAATCATGGAGAATGTCGGTTGGTATGACCGCTTCTGCTCCATAAACCATGAAGAATGGAGTGTACCCGGTAGACCGGTTTGGGGTAGTTCTTATGCTCCACGACGATCAATGGCAGCTCATCGAGCCAACACCCCGGCGATTTTTCCACTGCATCGATGAGTCTCGGTTTGATACCGGAAAGCACCAAAGCGTTTGTTCTTTCCACCTGGCCATTGCCTTGTGGGTGTGCGACTGAGCACAAATCCAACCGGATATTCTTGTCCTCAAAAAATCTTTTGAACTCACCTTGAGCAAAATTTGTGCCATTGTCAGTGATGATGCTATGTGGGTATCCGTACCGCAAAATTACATCTTTCAAGAATTTAACCGCTGTGCGCCCATCACACTTTGCGATGGGTTTGACTTCTAGCCACTTGGTGAATTTGTCCACCATAACCAAGATATGGGTCATGTTTCCCCTTGCTGTTTTGAATGGGCCAACCATGTCTAGGCACCAAACTGCAAACGGCCAAGTCAATGGTATTGTTTTCAAACCGGAGGCTGGAGTATGATTTTGCTTGGCGTACCTCTGGCACCCATTGCATTTTCTTACCATATCCTCCGCATTTTCCAAAGTTGTTGGCCAATAGAACCCATGCCGGAACACCTTTGCTACCAGCGCCCTTGAGGAAGCGTGATGTCCGCACTCCCCTCGGTGAATCTCCTCGAGCATCTCCTTTCCTTCTTCCGGTTCCACACATCTTTGGAGGACACCGGTAACACTTCTCTTGTACATCTCGCCATTGATGATGGTGTAAGCCTTGGACCTCCTTTGGATCCTCCTTGATTCATCTTCGTCAACCGGCAAGGTGCCGTTGACCAGGAATTCCTTAATAGGTTTAACCCAGGACGGAGTCTCCCGAACTAGGAATACCGGTACGTCTATGTCCATGCTATCCACCAGCATTGTTTCTTCCGGCACCGGCGCGGCAGCGATCGATCTTACCGGAACATTCCCCGAGCTTATCGGAACAGTCCCCGGGTTTCCTTCGTCGATATCCATTGGCACCATGTGTGACTCCGGTACAAAAATTGATTCCGACTCTGGACTTGGCTTGATTGATGGTACTCTCAAGTGTGCCAAGGCTATTCCGGGAGGAATTTCTTGTCGGGATGAGCCTAGCTTAGACAAAGCATCCGCAGCTTCATTTTCTGCACGCGGTACATGGTGAAATTCACAGCCTTCGAAGAAGCCGGCAATCTTTTGCACGTGAAACCGGTACGAGGCCATGTTGGCATCTTTTGCGTCCCAATCCCCGGAACAACTGCTGCACCACAAGGTCCGAATCTCCATAGCAAATGATCCGGTGTGCCCCGATTTCTTTTGCGACCTTAAGCCCATGGATCAAGGCCTCATATTCAGCGACATTGTTTGATGCCCTGAAATGTACTTGTAAAACATACCGGAGATGATCTCCCTTTGGTGAGGTTAGCACCACACCGGCACCTAGACCCTCTTTGAGCTTGGATCCATCAAAGTGCATCTTCCAGTATTCCAGTCTCTGATCCGGGGGCTTGTATTGCATTTCCGCCCAATCGACCAAAAAATCAGCTAAGGCTTGCGACTTGATGGCGTCTCTTCTTTCGTACACCGGAATGTACGGTGATATCTGTATTGCCCATTTCGCAATCCTGCCGCTAGCATCCTTGTTGCACATGATATCGGAGATGGACGCTTCACTCACCACCTTCATAGGATGTTCTTCAAAATAGTGCTTGAGCTTGGTGGCGGCCATAAACACGCCATAGGTCATTTTCTGGAAGTGCGGGTAGTTTTGCTTTGAGAGGGAGAGCACCTCGCTCAGGTAGTATACCGGCCTCTGGACGGTTTTTCCATCCTCTTCTCTCTCTACTACCACAACAACACTCACGACCCGGTTGGTTGCTGCTATGTATAGCAACATTGGTTCTCTTTCCAACGGCGAAGCCAGTATTGGCGCGGTAGCTAACATCGTTTTTAGTTCCTTAAACGCTGCGTCTGCCTGAGGGGTCCAGACGAACTTATCGGATTTTCTCATTAAAGCATATAGCGGCAAGGCCTTTTCTCCTAACCTGCTTATGAACTGGCTTAGCGACGCTAAGCTTCCGGTAAACTTTTGTATGTCCTTTAGATCCTGTGGTACCGTCATTCTCTCAATTGCCCGGATCTTTACCGGATTGACCTCAATGCCTCGGCTTGAGACGAGGAAACCCAGCAGCTTGCCGGCAGGGACACCGAAAGTACATTTTGCCGGATTGAGTTTCATCCGGAACCTTCTTAGGTTGTCAAACGTTTGCCGGATATCATCGATTAGGGTATCTTTTACCTTAGTTTTTATCACGATGTCATCCACATACACCTGCACATTCTTTCCGATTTGATCAAACAAGCATTTTTGCATACAGACGCTGGTACGTTGCACCGGCGTTGCGCAAACCAAAAGGCATAGTGATATAGCGGTAAGCCCCGTGCGGGGTAATGAACGCAGTTTTTATTTGATCTTCCTTTTTCAAGGGATTTGGTGGAAACCGGAGTACGCATCCGGGAAAGATAACAACTCACACCCAGCAGTGGAATCAATCACTTGATCGATCCGCGGTAAAGGAAAAGGGTCTCTTGGGCAAGCCTTGTTGAGGTTGGTGTAGTCGATGCACATGCGCCACACCTTCGGAGCCTTTTCCTCCAGGTTCTCGTCCTTCTTCTTTTCAACCATCACCGGATTGGCTAGCCACTCAGTATGCGTGACTTCCACAATGAAACCGGCAACCAGCATCTTCGTCACCTCTTCTCCAATGATCTTCCTCCTATCTTCGACGAACCGGCGCAATGGTTGTCGCACCGGCTTGGCATCCTTCCGAACATTTAGAGAGTGCTCAGCCCGGCTCCTCGGAACACCTACCAAGTCATCGATAGACCAGGCAAAGATATTCCGATTCTCACGGAGGAAGCTAACGAGCGCGCTTTCCTATGCCTCACTGAGACCGGCACCGATACGAACGGTACGCTCAGGGAAAGCCGGGTCCAGCACGATGTCCTTTGTTTCTTTTGTTGGTTTGAACGCCGGAGCGCTCAGACTTGCACTCATTGCAGCTAGGCTCAACTGTGAGGACTGAGCCAGCGCAACTGCGGTTTGCATCCTTCTTTTTTCCTCTGCGATCACCAGTGATTCCGCTAGGTTCAATCCGGTAGATGCTGTTTCCAGTGAGATCTTGTAGTTTCCCACCACAGTCAGAGGTCCACGAGGTGCCGGCATCTTCATCTTGAGATACGCTGTGTGGGTCGAGGCCATGAAGGCCGCCAGAGCCGGTCTCCCCAGCAAGGCATGGTACGGACTATCTAAGTCCACCACCTCAAACTCAAGGTTTTCAACCCGGCAATTGTCACGTCCTCCAAACGACACATCCACCCGGACTTTTCCAACCGGTGCGCAGGACAAACCCGGAACGATTCCATGGAACGTTGTGTGCGTTGGCTGAAGCATGTTTTCTGTTATGCCCGAGCGTATGCATGGTGTGCTTGTACATTATGTTTATGCTGCTCCCATTGTCTATCGGCACCTTGCTGAACTTGACGCGAGTCGTGGGCCCCTTCATGATTGGGTCCACCACGAGAGCGTAGCCACCCGGGTTCGGCATGATTTTAGGGTGATCCCGGTATGACCATGAGAGTTCTCGCTCTGACCACGGCATGTATTTTGGCACTGCCGGCATCACTGCGTTCACCTCCATGGAACGACGGCGCAGGCTTTGCTTGTCTGTCGGCTCGGTTACGAACACGACACAACACACATCAGGGTCCTTATAAACATTCCGGCCCAAGGGTGTCGGTGGAGGTGGCTGACCGTAGCCTTCTCCCACCTGATTGACTTGCTGATACTGCTGCCGGTTTTGCTGAGGGTGTACCGGTAAAGTGTTTGCCCCGGTAAGCGGTGGTGGTGGTGGTAGGCTGTCTGCGACGCGGTATGTCCGGTGGTGGCATCATTGCATTGCCTCCTTGCCCTTGGGTGTCTTTTACCGCCCCTTTTGCATCAAGTACTTGGTCCAGGTACAATCTTTTGTCAAGTGGTTCGACGGGTGAGCCGGATTCGGCGTGTGCCACCGGCAAGGTTGATCCATGGCCGCTTCCATGGTGTATTTTGCGGGTTCTTGCCAGTTCTTTTTCGGCCCCGGGGTTTCTTTTCGACCCACTTGCTTCTTAGGACCAGCCCATGGCTGCGATCCGGTTCTTTGCCTCTGGCTGCCGCTGGCATCAGAGTTTTCCTGCACATCAGCAACTTGCTGCGAACCATACCTTCGATCCGGGAAATCTTCCCTCCTTTTGTTGTTCCGGTTGTCCCGATGCTGTCTGTTGAGGCGGGTTTGATTGTTCCGGCTCAGCTTGTATCGCCGGTTGCATTGGGTCTCCCAACGCGTAGTTTTCCGCCACACGCATCATCTCTGCCAACGTTGTTGGCATGTTCCTCTGTAGCCTTTTCCACAAAGGTGAACCTCGCCGGCATCCTTGGCTAAACCAAGCAATGGCCTGCGCTTCTATCACTCCTTCACAAGAGTTTCTGGTGGAATTCCACCGGGTCAGGTAATCCCGATCTGTTTCTTGCGGGCGCTGCACGCATAAAGCGAGCTGCTGAGGCCTGTTTGGCCTTCTGTAGGTGCTGCTGAAGTTACTCACGAAAGCTTCCTCAAAGTCCAACCAGCCATTTATGCTTCCTTCCGGCAAGTTGTTCAGCCAGATTCTTGCCGGTCCTACTAGGAACGTCGGCACAATTCTCACGGCCCAACGCCGGTTTCCTCCTCCAGCTATGACTCCTCCGCCACCAGCAACGTATACCGCGGTCACGTAATCCGCGAGCCAGTCCTCCGGCTTAGTGGTGCCATCGTATGTTTTGGTGTCACGGGGTAACTGAAAGTTGCGAACTGGTGGTGGCTCTTTCATGATCCTTGGGCCAAAACACTTTGGACCCGGAGGACCCTCTGCCTCAATCATTTCCGACAGGTATACTCTGTCCAGACGGTGCCTCGCATCCCGTTCCGGCAAGTTTCTTTCTCCCAACCGCTCTCCCAAAGGTTTCCGGTAAGCGGTGAGTCTTGTTGAATCAGCTTCATCGTAACGTTCTGGTGCCGCGGCCCTTGCCTGCCGGTACCTTGGTGGAGGCATCTCCTCATCATCATATGCTGCCCTTGCAGCCGGATAATTTTTCCCGGTTTCGTGTCTACCGGCATAATTGTTTCCGGCATAGCCTTCCTTGGCGTAGCCTCGTTCTGCCCCTTGGCTTTTTCTACCGGCATCGTGTTGCCCGGCTTGTTGCTTACCGGCAAGGACCGGATCGTACACAGTCATCTGCCGTGCGTTCACTTCTTTTTCTCTTCTTCTGTCCGGATGGGGGACGAGGCCTGCCCATGGGACTTGCTTCCGGCATTCTTTGTTGAACGCGCGGATTTCGAGGCTATAGCCTTGTTCGGCTTAGCCAGTTGCTCGGCGTTCTGCTGCTCTACGGTATCTAGCGGCTCTCGACACGCTCTTGTTGCTTTGCCGAGCCTCTCCGGTAAGCGAGTCACACGGATCTACGGACAGCCTTAGCAGCTTTTATGGTTTTATCCAGGACTACTTGTACTTAGGTTTCTCTACAATGCTAAAAGATGCAGAGGTACTCTTGCCGGTAAGAACTTCCTTACGCAAATCCTGATCTAGATTGCGAGCTTTAAGCCGGTTTTCCGGTATCCTAGCAGCATGAGCGCTAACAGAAGCAAAGCCGTGGGCAGCGTTATACTCACGTACGGTTAGGTTCAGCTCGCGCTGCGCCCGACGACGTCCTTGCCGCTCTCGAGTATCTTCGGCGGCTGCGCCTCCGGCTCCGCTCCGAGCCGTTGCCGGGTCGATGTTACGCGCGATGGGCGTCGCCGGCACGTTCATCGCCGCTTGGAGAGGTGTTGCCGGTGGTGCGGAAGACGCTCCGGCGCGCCGGTGTCGCGCTCCGGCGGTGGCTTGGCCGCACGGGTCGCAGCCGCACGACCGGCAACTTCGTCCGCGGCCTCCTTGCCCGCGCCGGCTACGCCGGCCATCATCACCTCGACGCCGCCGGCGGCACGGCCTGCACGAGCCACCTTGGCGGGTCCGGTGCCACCAACACCGGCGAGAGGCGCGGCGCACGGGGACGGTGCCGAAGTAGACGCGGTGGCTGCCGAACTCGATGATGCGGCCGTTCTTGGGGAAGATGCCGCCGTTGGCGAAGCAGCCCGCGTTGTCGTTGATGAAGTCGATGGAGTAGAAACTCTGGACGAGCGCAGACACTGTCCGCTCGCCGGCGAACTCGAGGAGGCCCGCCCGAATATGTATTCCAGCATGCGCCACTTCATGCCCCACGGTGGGCGCCAACTGTCGTCGTGGTGAACGGACAGATGCCATAGGATGGCTTAAGTTGGGGCCGAATGGACGCAAGAGGATTCGGGGGAGGGTTTGTGACTAGATGGGATGAACTTCCGGATGGTTTCCTCAAGAACTTAGCCAAGGCTAGAGGTTGAAGAAGAAAGACATAAGGAAGAACTCGCTCTAGATCATTATCTTTATTGATCTCAACAGGCTACAAGTTTCTCGGTACAAGTTCTTCCGTGTTCATGCGCGCCTGCCGTAAGAAGGGCTGCCCCCTCTCCTTATATAGGGGAGAGGTGGCTTACAGGGCAAGAAACCCTAATGGCATCTTTGACTAGACAAACTACTTTACAAAGCTACTTTAATCATAGAAGACACCGGAGTCCTCTTTAATCTGGGATGCTGACGTCCTCCGGCTTCTTTGACCGTCATCCTTCTCTTTATCGTCAGCCCTTCGTCTAAAGTTACTTTGCTTAGCTCATCTTTGTCTTCTAGCTCTGGAGAGAATCTTTGACCAGTCCTGCCGACTTGCTCGTTCTTCCGGTAGCCCGGTATCTTCTTTCCCGGTTCCGGCATACCCCTCTTGGGGATACCGGCTTAGCTCCACTTAGCTAAGTTCTTATCTTTAAGTTCCGGTACGAACATTAAACCGGTATCTTGATGGCTCAAACCATCCGGTTTGGCATGCCTTTGGCATACCGGGGGTCATCCCCCCAACACATTAAGATTGGAAAAAAATGCTACTCTCTTTGACAGGTTCATCAACTTTGTTTAGATACGAACGTATGGATACATCCATATCTAGATAAAATTGTGTCACTTATTTTAAAACAGAGTGAATATAAATGATCAGAAAAGGCACAAATCCGTACAACAGACAGCGCCTTCGTGATGTGTTTATACAATGCGATAGATACTGCTATATAATCCCTCCATCCCACAAAGGTTGGTTTGAGATTTTTCGGAATTTAGTTATATCTAGATAGTAAATAACATCTAGATACATTTAAATTTTAAAAAAATTCAGACAACCTTCATGAGACGAAGGGAGTACTACACTCTATTGCATTACTCTTGGGACATGGATGTTTTTTCTCTCAGGCGCATATGATTTCTTTATTTAAAATGCATTTTAAGTATATTTAAAAAGGTTAAAAATGTCAAAACTATATCATAGTTTAACTTATGGTTGCCAAATTTAAGTATGCTTTCTTTATTTGGCCTTTTCACCTATGATTGCCAAATTTATCACCTTTACTTACCATATTATATGACACTTAACTCCCATATTGATACGGTTGACATGCTCCTAAATGTCATTCACCAATGCAAGACTTGCACCCATAGTAATTTCATGGCATGTTACCATATCATATTTGTTGTAAACGTTTGAGTACCCACTCTTTAGCTTCACATAACATTTAAATGTCAAAAATATGCTCATTATTAATTTTATAACAATTATATGTTGTCATTCAAAAATTGGAACGACAAAAAGAACGTTCGTAGCAACTTGAGTCTAGTTTCAAAACCCAAATTAACGGTATACACGGATCAAAATGATGATATGAAAATTAATGGAATGCTATTATAGACATATCCCATCGAGGTGAGCAATGTTGGGGGCGGGTTTACATCGTTCCGGCTTACCGGCAAAATGCAGTGTTTCTCGTCTTCTAGCATGTCTTGCAATCTCTATGTGAGTAGAGAGCCTGCTACCTTTTGACAATCGCCGTCATGCTAGATGGAGACGATGATGATGAAGGTCCTACACGAGAAGTCATGGTGGAGTTGAAAGCGACTTTGGCCATCTAGCTTCGTGCCACCCCGACGCAATAGTGTAGGTGTTTTAGACGACTGAGGAGTTGTGCGATGTGGCTCATGGTGTGCCCTGCATTGGTGTAGCACCCGTCGCATAGTGTCTATGATGGTGGATTTGGTGATTTAATAGCTACCTAATGTGAAGGATTTAGCTCTTGACGTTTGTGTTGTTTACCTCGGGTTCGGTAGTGCACGATGGTCGATGGGGGCATATGTACATGTGGCTTGGTAGCAAGTGTTGCGCAAACACGTATTTTGCTTATGTGGCGATGTTCATGTTAAATCGTCTGCATAACTGCTATGAGCACAACGATCGGAGATTGTGGTTTTTTTTCCTTCGTGAGTCACTGGTCAATTCATCGGAATTTCCGTATTTTCTATTTAATAATTTGGTTGTGTGCAAAACTGAATGTCTTAACTTGCTCTTGACATCGTGTTGTTGCAGAGGTCGCATGTAAGTTGATACTATCACCTTAATATTGGAACTGGCTCCTCTAATGTTCAGAAGGCAAGTCAGGAAAAACAACGAAGCAAAGTCAGGGAATTGAAGTATTAGTACCCTATTATATACACTAATTAATTACTATAGGTAATTACTGTAGTCATAAAAAATTAAACTAAGTTTTATTATACCATAAGTTGTGTACGTATGTAATTAATCTAAATACATGGCCAAAAAAATTATTATGAAATGTTTTTCAGTTATTTTAGCCTTAATCAAATGGTTTTGAAGAAGCAAAGTTAGGGACCTGTAGCTTGTCTAACTTTCCTTCTACAAGTCAGAGGATCCAGTTCCCTTAATATTGGCATATGTTGAAAATCCCCACCAAATAGACTCTGGAAAAGCGATTTACCTTTTTTCTGAAGACATGAGAAATATCTACACCGCGTTCCACGTACGTACGAGCGTGGTCATGCGCTCTATGACGGTGCCGGTGCACACGACTATATTCCTCCCCAGAGCGTTGACGAATACAGTGCGGTGGGCTCTGCATTTTAACTCGACACGTAGAGTTCTGCAGGCAATTCGGCCTAACCTACGCCCCTGCAGGCCGGCGCTATCAAATCAATAAATACCACTCGTATAATAATACCAGTATACATCTACGCATTGTATACTCGGTACCCTGGCGAAGTCGAGGCGAGCGAGACAAGCAACAGTACTCACATCAGTGGAGTCGTCTTCACCTTTCGCCCCTCCCTCACATGCCCACGCCATCATCATTCTTCCCCTCCCTTTACGCACTCCACACTTCCCTTCTACTCCTCCTCTAGCTCCCTCCTTGTCGCAGATCAACACGCTCGATTCCGTCCATCATAGTTCGTTTGAAATCAGTCGTCCTTCCCTCCTCCTGCATATTGCCTCGAGCCCTTGACCAAGAAACTATCCAGAAGAAATTTCAGCCGCGCATGGCATTCTCCCAGTCAGAAGCAGCACGGCGAGCTCTCCGGGAGCTCAGTGAGTGAGCAGTGAGCACTTCCCAGACAGGCAACTAGCCAGGGAGAGAGCCAGGCGTTCCGAGCTTTCCGACCCAAAGCTGCTGCGTTCTTGGGCAGTGGCACGAGCTGTCAGCTTTTTGTTTTGTTCTGTTTCTTCTTTCACTTCCAAGTCCCAGAGAAAAAGCATCTCTTCTTTCTGCTCCTGCAGTCTCGCTTCTCTTCCACTCGCAGTTCTCGCGCGGCAATCACGATCCTACTTACGCGCGCGCCGAAACGAGGGGAAAGAAATGAAATTTGGGAGCTGCCGTGATTTTCTCCTACTACTTCCCATCCGGGCCGCGTCCAGCCGATAATCCCCACTACCCCGCCTCCGCCGGGAATCACGATCCGCTCAACGGATTCCCTTCCGTCTTCGCAGCGGCCCATCCAAATTCCATAAAGTTGGGGGCGCCTCCTTTCCAAGATTTCTGTGCGCTCCTGCAGTGGTGGTCAGCGGGGAGCCATGGAGTGGGACAAGGCAAGCTCCGCCGCCGCCGCTGCGCCGGCGGACGAGACGGGCGGCGCGGGGGAGGCGCTGGGGTACGTCAAGGTGATGACGGACGAGCAGATGGAGGTCCTCCGCAAGCAGATCTCCATCTACGCCACCATCTGCGAGCAGCTCGTCGAGATGCACCGCGCACTCACCGCGCACCAGGACTCCATTGCAGGTATCTCTAGGCACATGCTTCACATTGAGGGTTCGGTTTGCTCTTTCTTTCTGCGTAAAGGGTGGAAAAGTCTCTCTTTCTTTAATCACAAGGACGCGGCCTTGTTTCTTTGTGAACAATAAATTCAGATGTTACGGGTTACTGTCGGATCTGTAAAAGCACTAGCGCTATCTGTAGAGTTAGAGTTAATATAATTTAACTACTTTACGATTTAGTTTTTGTCACTTAATGCATGACCAAACCCCACACATTTCATTGCTGTTCTTGTCCACATTTCTATTGCTGTTCTTGTCCATGCTAATACAACGTTCAGTCTTTTGTTTTTGACTGGTGATGAACTGGTGAAAATACCATTTGACTAATTTACTCTGTTCATGGCAGCAGATGGTAGTATGCATCATCCTTTGGGATTAGCTTTTAAAGGTTGATGATTGCAATGATAATGCAGGGGACGGGCAGTAAGATTTTGCTTTATGGCATGTCATTTTCTGTCATTAATTATGCAGGGTCCTGTTAATGTTTCTTCTTTGTTTAGCATGCTCATAACTCTTCGTAATAGTAACTGACAACCTCCTGATTAGTGTAATGGGACATTTCAGAGATTGTGTTGTTAGGCCAGTGAAAGCACTGCATCACTAACCTGAGTTATAACTTGCAAGCAAACACTCAATTGGTTGGAGTTTGTGGCTACAACCCTTTTTTTCTCCCTCTCGAACAAGCGTCAAAACAAGCATTGTTGAATTGGAAGAAAAAACTGAAATGGCATTAACAAGAGCAAAAGCCTAACCACAAAACCCTGCAAACAAACAAAAAACTACCAATAAAGAAGACTAAAAACGGCTAAGAACAAAACTTCCAAATTTAGACTAGCAGTGGAAACTGGAGAGGGTGGGCATGGATATCAGGTTTCCCTCGCTCCTCTTGCTGCTATCACACAGTATTCCAGAAAAAATAGAATTAAATTCTCTTACTGTAATCACTGCAGGATTTACCACACAGATCGCCGCAAAACCTTACTACCTGCAACCATGTATTTGTTATTACCATGTTCCTTGTGAGGTGAACTGAATACTACCATAGAAAATACGAGAAAGGGCCAGATCATCAATTTGATGACTTGTTAGGAAGTTGCCAATAGGTTGGGCCCACACTACGCTTTGGAAGTATCTCACTTAATGTAGTCCATATTTTGGAATCTTCTAATTTGTTTGGTCCAGGTCATATTCATGGGTATGACCTTGTTATTTATCTTACGCTGTACAAACACTGTATGATCAATCACCATGGGGCGTGGGCAGTCTATGTGTTAAGTTTTAATAGTGGGGGCATTATCTTATGATCTAGATTGGAGCTCGAACGTTGCAAATAAATGAAATAGAGCCAATGATGCATATGTAGTGACACAAGATTGCCACGTGGGACCGATTGCTATGCTGTTGCCATGTTCCCATGTGCTCCCCTATTGCTCCACAATTTTCTGCTATTCTGTGGAATATAAGCTTGACATGCAGGAACCTCATAGCATGTTATTTGTCTGATTATATTTCTACTGGGTCAAAACTCTATTTCTTATTCTCCCATTCTAATAATTTTTTTATCAATCACGTATAATTTGCACCCTTGTCCATTTCGTAGTGGAACATTAGTTAATACTACTTCATATCAACTAACTTTCCTCTTCAAAACTTGAGCATGTTCTTTCAATTAGCAATTTGTGTGAACTTATTGATATAGAATTACGTTGATTTCTCCTGATAACCTAATGGCCTTACCGGTTTTTTTCATCTTCCTAGGATTTTCTTAAAAAATTATTCATCTAATACCGCTAAAAAAATTGTGCTTTTATGGTATGCTCCCAAAACACAGACCTGCTAGTCTGGATAGGTTCTTAAAACATAGTTTGCCGAGCCTTCTCAAATTTTCTCTTGGTCTATTCTACTGTATCTTTTGTTGACAGAACAGTCAGCTCCTTTTGTAGTCAGCTGATATTTCATTTTTGACAGGTATGAGGCTTGGTAATTTGTATTGTGATCCTCTAATGGTTCATGGAGGCCACAAGATCACAGCGAGGCAGCGATGGACACCAACCCAGATGCAGCTGCAGATCCTTGAGAGCATTTTTGACCAAGGAAATGGAACACCAAGCAAGCAAAAGATCAAAGATATTACAGCGGAGCTCTCACAGCACGGCCAGATCTCAGAGACTAATGTCTACAACTGGTTCCAGAACAGACGTGCAAGGTCGAAGCGGAAGCAGGCAGCTTCTCTACCAAATAACGGTGAATCTGAAGCTGAGGCAGACGAGGATTCCCCAACTGAGAAGAAGCCTAAATCAGATGAGCCACCGCAGCAGACCATGGCTGCGAGGTCTCACAATCCTGAAAGATTCTCAGAGATGCATCATCACTTCGACACAGGGCATGAGCATGGCACCATGTATGGATCTACCAATGACAATAGCTCGAGGTCGTCAGGCAGTTTGGGCCAGATGTCCTTCTACCAGACCATCATGTCGAACCCAAGTATGTTCAACAAATACCATCTCTTCACTGTATAGTACTACCTCCGTCCCAAAATATAAAATGTTTTGGTAAGCTATTTTACCCTACCAAAACGTCTTATATTTTAGAACAGAAGAAATACAACATAAATTTTCATAGAAGCCAGTGAATCTGATATTGGTTGATATGTGTAGGAATGGACCAGCTCTTGGGGAAGGCGGAGACCTCCGGGAGCTTCTCCCAGCTCCGGCAGGGTGGAAGCTTTGACATGTACGGATGACATGGTGAATCTGAATGACACGGTGTCCCTGTAAAAAAAAGTGAAAGTTTTCAACATGCGCTTGTTTTGCTCACATGAAGTGAGAAATTTGCGTCGGTAGTAGCATCTATGTGTTGGTTATCACGGTCTTGTTGACCTCCTCAGTTGAGTAACTAGCTTGAGTGAAATGTGTTTTCTCATGGAAATAGTTTTGAGAAGCTAATATATAGTGTTTGTCCTTAGGCTACATATTCTTCAAGCGATGGTGATCAGTCTCACGGTTTGAATTTGTACCCTAAAATGGTAGGCTGGTTTTATATTCGTTTCCGTGTCACTTTAACCGTCAGAACTAACGCTGTTTTATTTACCCACAAGTGACACTCACTTGAGTTGAAACCAGAGATGAATCCACAAGGTTTCCAGCCAATCGTGCTTATAAAGATTTAGTTAGCGTTCATCAATTTCACTTGTCAACAGTGTCTATCAAATTATTTTGATGGGGCCATGGCATTACAACTTTGCTGCTTTTTCGTTGCCAATCAGCTTCACAGGAGCCCAGCCATGTGTTCTTCCAAACATTTCTTTTGCCACACACTTCAACCTTTTAGACAGTTGAAGAAGCTTTTGCACCACACCGTTCTGAAGAATTGCCAAATTTCTTCGTTTTTGAAGAAAGAATCAACACATTGAGAAAGCAACATTAGTAGTATCACTAGTATAAATGCCCGTACGTTATCACGGGTCCTTAAATTTTATTTCTCAATGCATATATATAATTCATAACTCACTCTGAAAATTCAAAACAAGTCAAGGATATGATAATATACTACAGCACCAATAACAAGGCAACATTGGTATACATCTGTGTGGTTCAAGTTCTACCTCTTCTTATTACTCTTTCGCAGTAAGTCGCTAACATTGAGTCATAACTCAATAATCTTTCATTTTGAATGTATTATTGTCTCACAAAACATAGGTACTGCAAGTATAGGTATAACTGAAGGAATACTCCTTTTATGATTAGTCCAAACAACACTTTCATATTCATAAATATCCAAAGACAACCCTGAATCATAGCTTTTTGTGTCAAACATACAAAAGGGGCTTAGCAAATCTTCAATGATGTTGATGCTTTCTTGTCACTATATATGTCAATCAATTCAGTTTTTCTACCGTCCCATGTACTTCGTCATTCTTATGTCGTTCTTCTCTTCTTAATGCATATATGCATTTCTCCTACATGGTTTGAAGAAGAAAAGTATATGTCAATCAACATTGTATCAGCCTCTAATAAGAAAACATTATACTAAATTCAAACAAGAAACCGATGTACATGTATGCCCTCTTAGCAATCAGTTAATATGCATTATTACTTCTAGATTGTTCATCCATCTGTTGGACTAAGTCTTTTCATAATGTCTTCATACGGAATTTACTTACGTACTGTTGGTTTGCTTATTCATGTTAGTGGTTGCATCTGTCAAACTCTTGCATTCATCAGTAAATAATATATAGCAGGTATGATGTATCAAACATTGCTGGAGTCAACTCTTGGAGAAAACAGCTTACACTCGATGGGTATGCATATTATTATGCCTTGTGTTAGTTGTCCGGAACACGAGGAAAATGGTACTAACTGGTACTGAAATATCTGCGCAGCCTGCCGGTTCCTCAAAGCCAGCTATTCACCACCTGAATGCTAAAACATGGGAGATAGTAAAGGATGCACAAGAGTCATGACATGATCGAGAGAAAAGATGATGCACCTTCTTGACTTATTATTGTAATAATAATGGCTTCTAAATTTCCTACTGAGAAGGATGTTGTTCCTGTCGCGGATGTGGAACACGATCTTTCTGAATGGCTTAAGGTAACCACGACTCAACTATTGTTTTTCTTTTATAAACATATCTAGAAAAAAAATGCCAGTTCACAAAATCTGTTATTACAGCTTACTCGATTTTCTGTCAATCATGTAGAATTTATTATCATGCTGGTTTACTTGATTTACAGATCTATTAGCATTTAGCCACCACCACACGTGCAGGGTTGTGACATATTATTATGTGTGAGCTTTACTTATGGCACTCGGCCCTTGATTCTTATATACAGACACTTGCTGAAACTCAAAGAAGGCTAGCTGTGAAATATGTAAAGGCCACCGACGTGTTGTTCATATTGAGAAATGAGTATGGAAGATAAGTCCTATATACTTTAAATGGTTGTTAAAATTAGGGGGACTGATAACTTTAAGCGAGTCTACGTCAAGGAAAATTATAAGCCAGCGTACCTCAAGACAAATTAGAATCTATACTTTGGTATTATTATCTTTATCTGTATAATTAATAGTCTCGTTTTATTTCAATGTTTACTATCCCTTAGGCCTTAGTTGTTGTCAACGCCATGTAACATTAGCACTAAATCTGTCTATGTAATGTCTGCCAGGAAATTTGTGTTTCCCCTATTACATTGCTCCGACAGAATTATGATACGGTCCTGCTTTTTTGCTTCAGTTTATTATCTTCGTCTATATGTTTGTATTACTGTATTGATGTTTTTTTTCCTCATCTAGACATATTACCTTTGAATCCATGAAAATTAAAAGCAATCTTATTTTTAGTACTCCGTACCTTAGATGTCTGAAGAGCTGGAAGAAAATTAATATAGACTGTCAGGGCCTTCGAATAAAATATCAATTACTGCTCTCTCACAGGTTAGCATACCCTAGATAAAATAGCACATTGATTCAGAATTCTGTTTCTTTATAGTTGTTAATGTGAGTTTAGTATCATATAACATCTAAAAAAAGTTAGTACCATAACTGATCCTTTTTTTAGTGTGACCGGTTTCGAAGTCAAGTTATTTCAGTTTTAAATGAAGAGGAAGTTGCCACAGATTCCTGTAAAGGCAACATACCTACCGTTGAGGCCTATGTTGGAATCTATGATATGGGCAGATAACGGGGGCTATCATGAACCTAACTGTTTAAAACCAAAAATATCAATCGTATATAAGACAATGAATAAAATTTGTAGTTACACTACATCTCGCTTTTGACTTTGCGCCGGGGCGCAAGCGGATCATCTAGTAAGTTTATTTCTATGCTAATGGAAAGCGGTACTATTGATAATTCCGTTGGAAATAAAATGGCTCCTTACCTCTATGAATTTGAGTAACGAGAAGTAGCATTGAAACATTAGTGTGATCCACACATAAACCTCATACACACATAAACCTCGTATACCTCAACCTCAATAAAGTTTATGAGACAAGAAGATGACATTATTATTTGGTCAGTTTCTAGCTAGCACTCGTGGCACAATGCTACATCAAGTAAAGGGCCAAGGAATTCAATGATACCTGGTACTCCATTAGCTTCTCGGTGTGCTCCCTTTCCTCTTCGCTTGATTACTTAGATAACCTGGCGAAAAGAAACAAACACATTTCAGAAAATATTGACTTCACAATACGGCTATCTTTGGTAATTTTGGACAGACATAACAATGTATTTACTTGGAAAATGTCTTGAGGCCAACATTATCGCACTCAACAATGTACTTACTTGGAAAATGTCTTGAGGCCAACATTGTCGCACTCAAATTAGGCGTAGAGGGAGTGGTACTCGTATGATGCATTCTACTACACACTACAAAGAAGCCGTATTGAGCTTTTTTCTCGCTACTATATCGAAATTGCACCCACAGCTAGCATCTCTGACTAACTGTGGGTGTGGTTCCTCCTTCCATACTTGAAATAAATACCCCCTGTTAGATTATGTAACAGCGAAGGTATCAATGTCCTAGCAGGTTTAGAATGTGACAAGATATAGTAATATTTCTGGCTAACCATATGGATGAAATTAAGTCGACAAATGATGTAGGGTTGCCAAACTTCAGACATAACAAATTTTTCTTTCAAGCTAGGTAAATTCATAGACGCTGTCACGCACAAGAAAACAATAAAGGAACATAACCGAAATTAGTAACATATCTTACCTTCTTCTCCCTATGTCAATTTCATCCACTTCGATGTTTCCTCCACTTCGATGTTTCCTTCATCCAGAAGCTTTGGAATTTATGGGCAGAAGCCCAACCCAGCCCCTTACCCCGGTAACCCAACGTCCCAACCTCATATCGTTATTCTCCTGATTTCTCAATCGATCATTCGGCTGCTGCCACGCATGGTTGGCTGTGCTGTCGTGGTGCGTGTCCTACGCCTCCTCTTTCACCGCCGTGCCAGGCATAATTCACTCCCCCCCCCGTGCATGGTTAGGCAAGAGAGTCGTATACAAAGAGGGACTATAGGTGTTAACGAGTCCTGGATTTGACATAATAATCACGGATTGCCAACCATGATTTTGAGGAGAAAGCACCTTTGATCGGCACGTGACATATACGTTGTGGGTGACATGGTTTTATTTTGCAAATAGATCATTTTAAAAGCATTATTGCGTTGAATAAGAGAGTTTCTTGGTGGTACAACATAATTTTATTTCAGCTGATTTTTTTTTCAAGTTAACAATATTGAGTGCATAAAGTGATGCATTTTAAGAAATGAGAACACAAAAATAAATCAACCGTTTCTTCCAAGTTTACCTATTCCAAATGGTTCTGGCATCTTACCAAGGATGTCAGAAGCACAAAAGTATGAAGCTATGTATAATCCCTCAATAGATGGATGTACAACCAGTAAAACAGCTGAAAACACAAAGAGTAAAATTAGCAATATGTTAGTTGGGTCAAAAACAGGTAATTAGGCAAGAAATCACGGACCTAGGCATTTTAATCAAAGGGACAGAGAACCGACGCTTGCATAGTACCATATCGTGCGGTAGCCGTTCTCTTTCTTTTTTTGTTCTCCAGGGAGACAGTGCTCACGATGCCCCATTCCCAGACGCTGCTCTATCTAGCATGAGCATCCAAACTGAAGTAGAAATAAAAAATAGTATGCAGTTGTCATGGATCTAGAAACAAGTAAACCTGGACGGATCACCAGAATGAAGCAATGGGCAAGCACGGAAAAAACACCATATTTTCAGTTGTTCTGACTATAGCATAATTTTCAGCTACCCAATTCTTGGCTCGGTTGCAATTCCATTAAATAAAATTCACCAAACCCATCTCACACTTAATTCAGATTAGAATCAAAGAGGGAGACAATATTCACATCAAATAAAAAATTCCAATATCAAAACTTAAATCTCTGTACATCTCATCTATATAAGTTATGGTAATATTTCAGAAATATTAATCTAGCTCAATTTGGCAACATTCCAATTTACTAATACAACAGCTCGAAGCTTCACCTAGTAAACACGTTAGAAGAATAACCATATCAATTAATATGGTGAATTGGAGTAGTGACCGGTCGTTGGAGACGAGACAATATTGAACATTGCCACCAAGAGGTAGGGGGATTATTACCAGCGAAGCTAGGGGCGGACATCACATGAGAAAGGACCAGCTTGAGTTTGACAGCGCAGATGGTTACAAGCTCATTGTCTGTAGCATCAGACTTGATGTATGCCACCACCACCTTCAATCGCCCCCGCGTTGTCGTCCCTAGTGCGGCAGCCGTGAGAACGAAGGACCGCATCAGAGAGGGGAAGGAGAACCTCAAGGCAACCTGGAGCAAAACCAGAAAACAAAGGATGAGATAAGAAACAGATCCACATCTAGCTGGAGGAGAAAGTCATGCTCGGGCTGGACCTCGAGATGGACTGAATCCTTCGCCGTCTCTCCTTCCTGCCTAGTCTAGGACTCCCGATGAAGAGGTGATCCGGCATGGGAAGCGGATCCCTGGTTCCCGGCTTGGATGAGTACGGCGGTGTTGAAGTGCGGACGAGATGAAGGGCTAGCGGGCGCACGCGTGGTCCGGCGCGGGCGAGGGTTGAGGCCACCCTGGTCGTATGTGCAGGCTGAATCGACAGTTCAGCGTGGCGCCGCGCCGCAACGGAGCTCGAGATGGCCCGGGCCATGGAGGGCGCGGCGGAGATACCATGGCGGGGACTGCCGTAGACGGCACGGAGAGTGATGGTGTATGCGGCGCGATGGATGAGGTAGCCGGAGCCGGCGGCGGCATGCAAATGGGAGGGGCGGCGTTTGTGTTGTCGTGGGTGGGGAAGGCGAGCGACGTAGGGATTGATTCTGGAGCGAGATTGACTGCGATGTTTCTGGGGCAGCCCATTTTGGTGCGGCCCATGTTGCCGATAGGTGGAACGAGGTGACGTTGCAAAGGTGGGCAGAATAAGGAACACCTTCGTTCTTTTTAAGTAGTGTAGATTAGGAATATAGATGCAAGTGGTCGTCCTTCGTTAGACCTCTACCCTCTTTAGTCCAAAAAATGAACTAACTTGATGATGTTATGGACAAAAGTTAATTCATTTTTAGACAAAAGGGTAAAGGGTATCCTAATGATGAACCACTTGCATCACTAATTAGGAACAACTCCTTGAAAACATGCATTGGTCCTTGTTTTCCAACCAGACCACAGTTAGCCAGCTAAACCTAACATTATAACCACCTTATCTCTGCCAGAGTATTTGGGTTTCCAGTTTTTGCATAAATTAAGCATCGATCCAGGCATTTCTTTCACCCCCAGAACACATCCAGCTACATTCCACATATATTTGGCAAAAGAGCAGGAAAATAATAAATGATATAGATTGTCTTTGTCACCAGAAACTCACAAAGCTCAGAACACTTACACCCTTTCTTAATCAGGTTCTCAAGTGTAAGAACTCTGATTCTTCACTAGTAACCAAATAAAATCCTGGATTTTAAGAGGTAGGCACCACTCTCCAAATCATTTTATACGGGAGAGAAATCACCAGACTTAATCAGAATCCATCTAACCTTGTCAGCCTCTTCAGTCAAGATAATCTGACTACACATATCTACGAGCTTATCCCACATTAATGAAGCTTCAGTTCTAAGACATCTACTACTGCAATTAAAATCTTGAGCAAAAACTCTAACCACCATAACATTTTGGCAGAATATCAAATCCTACAGAAGTGGGAATCTTTGACACATGGTCTTGTTTTTGTTACTGTCCCCAACTATACATTGGCAGAAGCATTTCCAAAACAGCAAACCTCACTTTTCGAGAAATTAATTTTCAGCCCAGGTAGATGTTCAAAGATATAAAACAGTGTCTATCAATGGTCTACTACATCCACCAGTAGTAGTTAACACCCGGATCTGCAACATAAAACATCAACACCCATTCCATGTTAAGAACTGCTGGCATGCCTACTATCTACACCCATTTACAACTCAAAAAACACTAGCCGTGATGCTAACGAGGAGACAATGTCCCAGAAAGGATGCCGCTATAGGCCTGCCCGCTACTGGAGGCCTGTAATGAGTTGAAGAGTTCCCTGGTGGTCGCTGCCTGGGAGTCCGGTGCAGAATTAGCCAATGTGACCGAGGAGCCTGTAATTATGGAGTTCACGGAGAAGAGATCCTCTTCCGGCAACACACTCCGGATGCCATCGAGCTCCCTAACGATCTCGGCCATATAAGGCCTTGCATGGGTCTCGTCCTGGCAGCACTTCAAGGCCAGCAAGAGGAACCTCGTGGCGCATTCTGGAGGGCACGAGGACATTCGGCTGTCGAGGATTCCAGCAATGTCTCCGGAACGGTAAGCTGACTTTACCTACAGCAAGAAACACATTATGTAGGTCACTGGTAAAATCCTACTGAATTACTGATACTCTTACTGAATGGTCAAAGAAGTTTCAAAAGTTCAAAAATAATACTGCGTACGCTACTTGTTATCTGAAAACACTTAATTAAACCGTACATTAGGTACAGTACAGGGATGGTAATCTCTGTACCTCTCTAACGATGTTTTTTCCGAACTGGATTGGTTTCATCCCGGTCAACAGTTCAAGAAGCACAACACCAAGGCTATAAACATCACTTTTTTCGGTTAATTTATGAGTTAGGATGTACTCTGGATCGAGATACCCCTGCCAAAAGGAAACAGGATAGATATTGTCAACAAAGCTTCCATGCAAGTTAAATATAAGTAAGGCTCAACTATTTTCTGCAAAAAGTGTTCGATTACTAGGTGTGATGAGACATACTGGAGTGCCCCTAACAATGGTAGAGATATGGGCTGGCAATGTTCCTTCAACATCTGGGACCGGAGCAAGCTTTGAAAGACCAAAGTCAGCCACCTTCGCGACAAACTTGGAGTCCAGTAGAATGTTGGTGGCCTTAACATCACGGTGGAATATAGGAGGATCTGCCTCGGTGTGTAGATAGAGGATTCCCTTCGCAGCGCCCAGTGCAATATGTAGCCTCTGACCAAAGTTTAGAGGTCTTTTAGAAATTACTGAAAAAAGTGTTACATTAGATTAGGTGCTTGACATCCAACACAAGTTTAAGAATTGTCCATTTAGAATTTTCAGTTATCAAATAAAAGCACATAATATGCCAACATGCAATACTTCTAAACACACTAAATAGTTCTAGAAAAAAAAATACTAATGTGAAAGACATGGCTATATCAGGTGATAAGAAACTAGAAAAACTTAAACGTGTGAGAACTTGCCGCTTACTCACCAGAAAGATGATCACGTAGGGTGCCATTTGGCATGAATTCATACACCAACATCTGCAAAACACAATTCTCTATGAGCAGCAAATCCTGCAGTCTGCACATATTTTTCTGAGGTGACAGGAGAACTAACATAATTAAGCATATTTAGTACGAAATTCCCAATATATTTTTCTGATTCTTACATAATGTGTAAAGGGTTGTGGAGTAATTTCAGCAATATATATGTATTTGATTCGAAAACTGAGATACACACCTGTTCACACTGTTCATCACAATAGCCAATCAAGGATACCAAATTACGATGATGCAATCTTGACAGCAGTTCTATTTCTGTGCAAAATTCCTTTGAACCTTGCAGAGAATCTTCATGTGCTCGTTTGATTGCAACGACTGTTCCATCAGCTAGTTTTCCTTTATATACTTTTCCATAACCTCCCTGACCAACTTCAGCTGAATCATCGAAAGCATTGCTTGCTCTAGCCATTTCTTCAAATGTGAAGCATCTCACACCATCAACCTTGACAGAAAACCTCGATAGTACTGCAAATAATCTACTTGTTCAGACATTGTGGTTTGAATGTAATGTCTACTGCAATACTTTAAGTTTCTTCGCTATATTGTTGAAATATATTAGATGTTGTAGCTTCTATTAAAAGAAAGATGTTCCTAAATAACACTAGTTGCCAGATAACACAGCAAGCGATTTTTAATTAGTCAGACAGCAAGTTTTTGGTAGCACATGAAAAGCTATGTTAGTTTAACAAATATAATGACTTACATGACCGCCTCGAAACTGTTCGATGTATCGGGCGTTTTCTCATTATAAAAACTGTAGAAGCTACAGACACTGCAATAGCAGCAGTAACTGTTCCTACCAAAATCCCTGCTAGTGCACCCTTACTTAAACCTGATGATATCACAGTTGGAAATTCTGCAAAAGGAAAAGAGGCAAACCAGTAAGCCAGTGAATTATAAAATTATATGGAGTATTTTGTACAGCGGCATTTTCTATGGAGCACGTTGTGGTAAATTTTAAACAAAGATTTTTTCTTCTAAATTACTTGTTAAATTGGTATGCCTTTTGAAAAATTCTCGGTGTTTTTTTCATTCTGTGGATCCACATGAACCCTAAGAAATGGATCCCGAATTTAACGATCTCCCTTTCTTGCCATCCTGAGCCCATCATGAGGGAGCCCTCTTTGAGGTATTTTAGGGTTTGAATAAGAGAATACTACCTCATAAAAAATAACCAAAGAAATTATGGGACATAGGCTCGAAGGAGGCAAAGAAATATCGAGCTTTAATATGTTACGTGCAATTATTTTCATTTTGAACTCTATAGAGCGTATTACTTCATATAGTAGGAGAATCAAATTAAAAAAATTCAGGGATGTCTAATTCTGATAGCACATGAAACCATTAAAAAATCTCTGTTAATATCTTATCGCTTACTTTGGCAAAATAAATTTCATAATAGGTGCATTTGTGAATAGTATCCTTTGCTGCAAAGTAAATTTAACATACCGTCTGCATAGGTGAATTTGAGAAGCTCGTACGGACCAAAAACATCTGGTAGAGTTATCTCCCATCCAGCAAGTAATTGCCTGAGCCGCATAACCTCTGACATAGTGAATAAATTAGTATTATTTGGGAATAACTTCAGATTCATATTCAGCCTTGGACCAGCCTCCCATATGTAATCCTCAATGTATAGCTGGTAAATACTCAGGCCTAATTGAGAGGTTGAGTTGAACTCAAAAAATTCTTTGTGGGGGCGGAATTCTGAGATCCCCGGACTCTTCAGTCGAAATCCAACTCCGACAGGCACAGCACAGATGCAAGGTATTGGGGACGATGGATTGTATTCATAATTTTTATCCGTCGAGCAAGCAACACAGTCTATAATAACTTGTGGCCCAGACGGTACTTTGTTTACAGATGTGGGTTGACAAAGTCTGGCTGCTCGAGCTGCATTGGAAGCATCACATACAGGGTTTCCAAAAAGCCTGCAAAGTAATGATGACAATGATTATCTGTCGCAGCAGAAAGAGAAATAATCTGGTTTACAAGCTCCTGTGGTCATAATTATATTTGTCCGTATTATGGGATCTGTATTGACCTTAACATTTCTTATATAGGTCTACCCAAGCTTGTAACTTGACAGCGCATGCTACTAATCACCAAAATTTTCAGCTCCTGCAATTATATTTCCATATTCCAAGCAAACTATGCAGCTGAACCAGGGCTATGTATATGTGTGTGTGCAGGAAGTACAAACTGATAATGAAGTACATACAGAAGAACAACAGCTTTTGGAGGCTCAAATTCATCTGGAATAGTGTCAAGGGAGTTGTTTTGAAAGTCCCTGCATTATCAAAAAAAACATTACACATGCATATCTCAAATAGATTAGCAAAAAGTTCATTTGCAAAGAGAATCATACAGAACAAGGCTTCCATTTCCCTTAAAAGTGACGTCACTCCAGATTGCCGATGGAACAGCGCCATCGATATTGTTTGCTTCAATCGACCTGTAAAACCACATCTTCATATACAGCAACAGCAACAAGGGTAGAGATGAAACCCACAAAAAAACCTATGGCAAGAAGAAAAACAAATTAAGGTTCGGGTACATGGATTGCTGACTTTGATGCAGTCCGATCAAGTGCCAAATCTATGCTGTGAAACAACATTTTCATATCTAGTTCGAACAAAATAAATAGTGACGTACTGCTGGCCGACATACTTGTATTTGTAAAATAAGATCAGTTTTTGTAGAGAATGCTCAAAAGCTTTGCTCATCTTTTCAGTTTTCATTAAGTGGCAAGGAGTTAAATTACACTAAAATCACGAACGGTTTTGTTCACAAGAAAACTGAAAAAGACCCACAAACCTAGACAACAAGCACACGCTACGACGAATTTTCATGGACCTTTATCTTCACCCACTACTTGTTTTGAAAAATAAATGTAGTAAGTTATAGTTCAACAGATAAATCATTGATTTGAGAATTTTCCATACTTTACTTTTCAATTTTATCATTTGCCACACCATGTGTCACTGACATGTGGTGGTCAATGTGGCAAATGATCAAAATTAAAAGTAAAGTGTGGCAAATGATCAAAAATCCTGAATCTTGAATGTCATGAAAGGTTAGCTAGCACTACAGAAAAGTACAGTTATCAAGGATTGGAACATTGCTTTGTAAGTTAAAATTTACTTACAAGAACTGAAGATTAGGCAGCCCGGAGAAGTTTCTCGGAATAGTTCCATTAAGAAAGTTATGCGATAAGTCACTGCATGAAATTAGAGGTTAGTTTTCTTATTTAAAGAAGTATATAAGGTTATCTAGAGAAACATACATTGTAGTGATATTTGAAGCCAGCCTATTAGTTGGTATAGATCCTGTCAGTTGGTTCCAGCCAAGATCCCTGAAATTGCATGCCAGAATTAGCAAAGAGATGCAGAATAATTTCCTGGGTATCATAAACTGAATGGGCGATTTTATTGAATGATGATTATCCACAAAATATATCCTGGGCAAGGAAATCGTTCCGCTATGAACTAACAAAAAAAGGGTAAAATCTGATAGTAGGATATAAAAAATGTAAGAATGAAAAAGAAATTGCAGATATTTTGATCTGGACTTACAAATAGCTAAGTCCAGGTATGCCGCTTAGATCAGGAATAACTCCTTGCAAACTGCAATTCCTAAGACTCCTGGCAACATTGAAAAGGATTATGGACTTGAACACATATCTTGATTTGAGTTTGTGTATGATAGATAATGGACATTGGTCTTATCAAATGAACTGTCTCCACTGAGGGCCTGATTAATTAATCGGATAGGGGAATTTTTTATCTAAATACTTAAGATTTACCCCTTGAGAGAAACAAAAAACTAACTAGAGACATTTTAGTGGTCTTATTAAATGAATTGTCTCCACTGAGGGCCTGATTAATTAATTGGGTAGGGGAATTTTTCTACATACTTAAGATTTACCTCTTGAGAGAAACAAAAAACTAACTAGAGAGATTTTTAGAGATATGGACTGAGTGCATCGTGATCTAGCTGCTATGTGGCATTCTAAACAAGAGAAATAATTAATTATCATCTACCAACTACTATCTCAAGCTTAAGCTTTTCTATTTGTGTGAGGGTGTTTGTGTTCACTTGATACTTATTGTGTATAAATGTACTGGAGGTTCAATTAGCATGCCAAGTTGGGCATAAAAACAGGTTCCGTTCGTGATAAGGGACAATACAGAAAAGAGAAGAAAAAACACAAGTCAAATAAATTTTGACTGCTGCATATTTCTACCTCATTCCAGAAAATGAGGTCCTTAAGTCACCGCCCCTAGCTTAAACCCCTCCTAATTTCTACTGGTTTTTGGTCTAGCTGGCCCTGCTCCTGTCTTGTTGGCCTTGGAAGTCTTGATTATATGTCTTAAACTCTTAATTTCTGCTGGTTTTTGACCCCGCCGTTAACTAAAGTCAATAACGTTTAAGCACACATAAACCGTGTAAGCCCTAAGAAGAAGGCCACCACACGATCAGACACGAACCTTAGTTGTCCATATTGTTACAAAGTTAAGTTGTTTGCCCACAACCTTGTGCTGCTTCACTTCGGCTCAGGACATGCTTTTCGCGAAAACGCAAAAGACTTGCGTTTCGATGCATAGATAGAAATAAAGGTTATATGTACATGTCCATGAGAGGACGAACACCCCGCACTACAACTCGACCCAAGAAAGGAGACCTAGTCTAGGGGAGGATCTGGCGGACACCCCGGGCTCCCGCGTTCGCCCACTGTTGAGCTTCGGTCTTGATGTCGCTGAGCAGGGAAGACACCGAAGGTTGTGCGTTGTCAAAGATCGCAGCATTCCGGTGCTTTCAGATCCACCATGCCGTGAGCATGATTATCGACGATGTACCTTTACGCAACTGGCGAGGAGCGGTACGCACCACCTGCGACCACCACTCCGCGAAGTCCCCCTCCGAAGAAGGAGACCCAGAGGTGGATCGGATCCACGAGAGGACCTCGAACCAGACCATCCTGGAGAATGAGCATCCAGTGAGTAGGTGCGTCATAGTCTCCTCGGATTGGTCACACAGCGGGCATTTGGGCGCATGTGGCAGGCCACGACGCGCCAGCCTCGCACCCGTCCAACACCTGTCAAGGCAGGCCAGCCAGATAAAGAATTTCACCCTAGGGAGCGCCCAGGATCTCCAGTTCAGCTCCCATGATGGTGAGGTGATCTCCCCCTGAAAGAGGGCCTCATAGCAAGAATGGGTGGTGTGCTGGCCATCCGTCGTCCAAACCCAAGTCATCGTAACCTGTTCCTCCGAAAGCTGGACCTCCCTAAGCCTGCTCCATACTTGCACATATTGCCATAGTGCAAGGGCGCTAGGTGCTCCAGCTATGTCGGGGATCCATGTGCGGTCTACCAGTGCCTGACGCACCGTACGCACCTTCCTGCGCCGTTTAGGAACCAGCGCGAACACCTCCGGCGCCATCTCCTTGATGGATCTGTCGTCCAACCATCGGTCCTCCCAGAAGAGAGCGGCTCCGCCTTCGAGAACTGCATGTCTAGCCCGCGCCACGGACGTAGTGGGTCAGTGCGCATCCTCCACAGCCAACACACCCTAAGGCTTATGGCCATACGTGCCAGGTCGGGGATCCCCAGCCCGCCTAGATACAGCGGCCGACACACCCTTGCCCAGTTCACTTGGCAGTGACCTCCATTGGCCTCTGCCCGGCCCACCCAGAGGAACCCTCGCAGGATCTTGTTGATCTGCTTGAGAGTCTTTTTGTTCAGGGCCAGAACCGCCAGCTGGTGCAATGGGATTGCCGCCAGCACGGCTCGGATCAGCGCCAAACGTCCGGCTTGCGGCATCATGGAAGCCCGCCACGTTGGCAGCTTGTCAGCTAGCCTATCCACAAGCGGCTGGAAAGTCTCGGCCGACAGACGCCTTGTAGACAGGGGAATACCCAGGTACTTCACCGGAAAAGGCGTTAGCTGGCACTCCATGTGCTCCGCAGCAGCCCCAGCCTCCTCCTCCAAACACGCAATCGGGGACACCGAGCATTTAGCGTAGTTGGCGTAAGTCGGAGGCCTGTCCGAACAGCTCCAGGATGCCGCAGACCGCACTCAACTCTGTCTCGTCTGGGTGACAGAAGATCACCACATCATCCGCATAAAGCGACACAGAGGTCGCCAGGTCCCGCCGCGCCAACTGTCGCAGCACACCCAGCTCAGATGCCTTGGGAAGCACCTTGTTGAGCGAGTTCATCACTGGGACAAAAAACGATGGCGACAGGGGGGTCCCCCTGTCTCAGTCCCCTCCGATGCCAGATCGGGGGGCCTGGCTCACTGCTGAGCAGCACCCGAGTACTAGCCGTGGCCAGCAGCAGAGAGACAAGCTCTCGGAACCTGCCAAGCCCTATCTTCTGGAGAACCTCCATGAGGAAACCCCAGGATACCGAGTCAAAGGCCTGAGCGATATCCAGCTTCGCATCACCATCGGCTCCTTCCCTCTGTGCAGGAAACGGGCTGTCTGTTGGACCAACATGAAGTTGTCGTGGATGCACCTTTTGCGGATGAAGGCGCATTGGTTGCGGTCCACCAGCGACTCCATCCGAGGTGCCAGCCTAGTAGCCAAGATCTTCGCCACCAGCTTGGCAAAGATGTGGATAAGACTTATCGGCCTGTAATCACTTAGCGCCATAGCGTCCGGGCGCTTGGGCAGCAGAACCAGCAGAGCCTGGTTAAGGCCTTGGAATCCGCGCCCGCACATCGTGTAAATCTTGTCAAAAGCCGCCATGAAGTCAGCCTTGACCACCCCCCAGCATTTCTGCAGGAACTCAGCCGTGAACCCATCGGGGCCGGGAGCCTTGCCTGGCGGCAAGTGCTTGATCACCTCCCAAACCTCCTCTTCCGTGAACGCCACCTCGAGCTCGGAGAGATCCTCTGGAGTGATACCCAGAAAATCTACGTCCAGCGAGTGTGCCCTTGCCACCGAGGTGCCCAGTAGGCCCTCAAAGTGTGCGAAGGTAGCTTCAGCCATGGCCGCATGGTCGGAAATGTTAGGCCACCGAATATCTCTAGGATATCGGTGTCATTAACCACCATATCTTGAGCCTTCTGTTCATAGGAGATTGAGGCCATTATGGTAGTTATTGTAAATCTTGTATTTGCCTATATATATGAGATTACACGGAAGGCACCATTGTGACCTATCCCATCCAATTCTACCTTTCTACATGGTATCAGCCAAACAAACCTCAGCTTCCGCCACCATCCTCTACTACCGTCGCCGCGCTAGGGTTCCTCCCCTGCGCCGCCGCCCCTCCTCCCCCACCATGTCCGACGCCGGCGCCTCTCCCTTTGCCGCTCTTTGGGCCCAGGCCACCAACATCCAGAGCGTCAAGGCGCTCATCCCCGTCACCCTCGACCTCAAGGCGTCGAACTTCACCCGCTGGAACACCATGGTGCAGATCGCCGTCACCACCTACGCCCTCGCCGATCACCTCACCACGGCCACGCCGCCCGCCGATGACGACGAGTGGCTGCGCATGGACGCCACCGTTCTGCGCTGGCTCTACGGCTCCGTCACGCCCGAGATCACCGACATGGTGATGGAGAGCCCCACCACGGCCTACTCCATCTGGCAGCGCATCGTCGCCCTCTTCCGCGACAACCAGCAGGCCCGGGCTGGCTATCTCGGCCAGAAATTCCGCAACATCGAGCAGGAGGGTAAGTCTATCACGGCCTACTGCCTCGAGCAGAAAACCGTGGCCGACGCCCTCGGTGATGTCGGCGCCCCCGTCGCCGATGATGCCCTCGTCTGGAACCTCCTCAAGGGTCTCGACTCCGACTACGACCACATCGCCGCGCTCGTCCCGCTGCTGACCCCGTTCCCCTCCTTCCTCCAGCTGCGCAACATGCTCCTCCTCCAGGAGCTTAAGCCGCACCACGGCAACCGCGCCTCGGCCCCTGCTGCCCTCTACACCAACACTGGCGGTGGCGGCGCCCCTGGGTATCGTGGCCCTGCACCTCCCCGTCCTCCGCCACCGGGCTACGGCCCCCCTCCGGCCTACGGCCCCCCGGCCCCTGCACCACCGCCGTTCAACCCGAATGGCGGCCGCCCCAAGGGCAAGAAGAGGAAGGTCAACGGCGCCCCTGCAGCACCTGGCGGTGCAGCAGCCGCTCCCACGCCGTACAACCCGTGGACGGGGTCCATCTGCATGTACCCCATGGGCACGGGCATCCTCGGACCGCGTCCCAGCGCGGCATCTCCTCGTCCCGCGGCGCACGGCTTCATGGCGTCCCCGCAGGCAGCGGCGCCCACCCCGTACGGCTACTACAACACCGCTGCCCCGTACGGCTACGCCCCTGCACCACCCGCACCGTACGGCTACGCCCCTGCCCCAACCGCTCCATCATGGGACGCCACCGCCCTCATCAACCAGCTCAACGCCATGAGCCTTCAGCCCCCTCCTACCGAGTGGGTCATGGACACAGGCGCCTCTGCTCACATGTCATCGGATGCCGGTATCCTCAAAAATCTTAACTCTCGTGCTCCTTTTTCTAGCATAGTCGTTGGTGATGGTTCCTCTCTTCCTGTCACCTCCTCCGGCTATGCATCTCTCCGTTCATCCTTTTTTAACCGTCCACTTCATCTACAAAATGTTCTAGTTACTCCTAGTATCATCAAAAATCTAATATCTGTTAGACAATTCACTTGTGATAATTGTGTCTCCGTTGAATTTGACCCTGCTGGTTTCTCTGTGAAGGACCTCTATACCAAGGCGGTAATTCTCAGGTGCAATAGTTCGGGTGACCTCTACCCGTACTCCGCCCCCGGTGTCGCTCTCCACGCCTTGATCGCCTCCACCGACGCCCCCACCCTTTGGCACCGCCGCCTCGGTCACCCAGGACACGACTCGCTCCGCCGCCTCGCGTCATCGCTACCTTGTCACAAAGAAATAAAAGGGTCCAGTCTATGTCATGCGTGTCAACTTGGTTGACACGTTCGTTTACCATTTTCAGATTCTACTAGTCGTACTTTGCGTCCTTTTGAACTTGTACACTGTGATCTCTGGACCTCTCCGGTTGAAAGCATGTCTGGTTATAAATATTTCTTAGTCATATTGGATGATTTTACTCATTTTTTATGGACTTTTCCACTACGACGCAAATCTGAAACCTTTGGTGTTCTCTCTAACTTTCGTACGTATGTACAAACTCAGTTTGCACTAACTCTGCAACAGATACAGTGTGATAATGGCAAGGAATTCGACAACAGATCTCTTCATGATCTTGCGTCCACTCACGGCATCCACGTGCGTTTTTCCTGCCCCTACACGTCCCAACAAAACGGCAAGGCTGAACGAGTTATTCGCACGGTAAATGACATCGTTCGCACACTTCTATTCCAAGCCTCCATGCCGCCTAAGTTTTGGGTCGAGTCTTTACATGCTGCCACATACCTTCTAAACCGTCTCCCTACCACCACGATCTCTGCTTCCTGCCCCTTCGCGGCTCTCTACTCTACCCCTCCCTCCTACTCCAACCTTCGTGTCTTTGGATGTCTATGTTATCCCAATATTGCATCCACCATGCCGCATAAGTTATCTCCTCGCTCTACTCCCTGCATCTTTCTTGGCTATGCGCCTAATCACAAGGGCTACCGATGCATGGAAATAGCGACTCGCCGTATCATCATATCTCGGCATGTCGTCTTTGATGAGACTAACTTTAAACGAACGTTACACACTCTTATGATTTCCTCCAGGAACATATCGCGGCCCCTGCGGATGATGACAGCGACACATTCATCCCCGTCCCGCCACCTGCGAGCTCTCGGCAGCGTGTGGTGCCGACCCCTGCCGTGGCTCCCCGGCAGCCTGCCGCGGTCCCTCGGCAACCTGCCGCGCCCCGCTACTCTGCCGCGGCAGCCTCACCCGCGGCGTCGCCCGCGGCCTCGCCCGCAGCATCGTCCTCGCCCCCGACTGCGACTCCTGCGCGCTCTCCGACCATCTCGGCCACGCCCTCCACGGCGTCCTCTCCACCGAGCTCTCCATCGGCCACACCGCCCCGCTCTCCCTCGCCACCACCCGTCGTTCCTCAGATGGTGACACGGTGCCAGGCCGGCAAGGTCATCAGACCACGGGAGCGCCTCAACCTCAACACCACGGCCACCGGCGTCCTGTCTCCGATCCCTAAAACGGTTCGGACAGCTCTCAAGGACCCCAACTGGCTCGATGCTATGCAGGCCGAATACGGTGCACTCATGTCCAACAACACGTGGGATCTCGTGCATCCTCCCTCCAAGGCCAACATCGTCACCGGCAAATGGGTTTTTCGCCACAAGCTCAACCCCGACGGCTCCCTTGATCGGTACAAGGCACGTTGGGTTCTTCGTGGCTTCTCCCGAGCTCCCGGCATCGACTTCGACGAGACCTTCAGTCCGGTTGTCAAACCGGCTACGATCCGCGTCATCCTCTCCATCGCGCTCTCCCTCAACTGGGGCATCCGCCAGCTCGACGTCAAGAACGCCTTCCTTCATGGAACGTTGTCCGAGACCGTCTACTGTCGACAGCCTACGGGCTTCATCGACGCCACCCGCCCGAACCATGTCTGCCGTCTCAACCGCTCCCTCTACGGTTTGAAGCAGGCTCCGCGCGCGTGGTACCAGCGCTTCGCCTCCTTCGTCGGGACCATCGGCTTCACTTGCTCCAAGTCCGACACCTCCCTCTTCGTGCTCCACAGCACACTCGGCACGGCCTACCTGCTCCTATACATCGACGACATCATTCTCACGGGCTCCTCGACGCCCCTTCTCCAGTGCATCATCACGGCTCTCAACTCCGAGTTCGCCATGACGGACATGGGGGATCTCCACTACTTCCTCGGCATCGCGGTCACCCGTACTTCCTCTGGGATGTTCCTCTCCCAACAGAAGTACGCTGCTGAGATTCTGGATCGCGCTGGCATGACAGCGTGCACGTCCTCATCGACCCCCATCGACACCGCACCCAAGCTCGCCTCTACCGCTGGATCTCCCGTCGCTGATCCTACGGAGTATCGCAGCCTTGCCGATGCTTTACAGTACTTGACGTTCACATGTCCCGACATCGCATACGCCGTGCAGCAAATATGTCTTCACATGCACGATCCGCGAGACCAGCATCTCGTGTTGATCAAGCGTGTTCTTCGCTACGTCAAGGGCACCCTCGGCCACGGCCTCCAGCTCATACCATCCGTCGCTGATTCGATGATCACGTACACGGATGCGGATTGGGCCGGCTGAAAGTGCATGGAGCCCCCATGTGTGGTTTTGGTAATTAATGACAATCCCTATGGACTAATGTTTGCATTGAGTTATATTTGTAGGAGTTGTCCATAGGCAATTCTTGAACCATATGTTGGCTTCAAGGTTGCAATAAGAAGAAATTGATGAAGGATATCAAGTGTCAAGTATGTCTTGAAGATGAAGATGAAGTGAGCCCTCAAGTTACTTCAAGACATCAACATGATGAAGAATGAAGAAATGTAGTGCAAGTTCAAGATGAGCCAACTCGAAGAGTTCATAAGCTTGAAGCTTGCCATGGAGAAATGAAGTGCAAGTTCAAGATGAGCCATCTCGAAGAGATCCTTTGCTTGAGTCTTGCCATCCATATGGTGATCATGGATATGTGAAGATGCGCCGAAGAAGAAGCTCTCCCATGGTGGATTATGGGGGAGCAATCCACATGGTGGTCATGGTTATGTGAAGATGCGCTGAAGAAGAAGCTCTCCCATGGTGGATTATGGGGGAGCAATTCACAAGACTTCGTCAAGCAAGCACAAGCAAGAAAGGCGTTCCATCTTGTTGAGGTCAAGATCGTCATCATCAAGCTCAAGTGGAATGCGCAAGTATAAGGTTTGCTCTTGATAGGGTTTCTTTCTCACCGGTCTCATAGTGTAGTTGGAGACCGGTTTATAGTTTAGTTGCCGTACTATCAAGAGGGCTCTCGAGTGAGTAACTCGATCGTATCGTTCGGAGAGAGCTCAAACCTTTGCATCCTTGCATCATCTTTCTTGGTTGTTATTTGGACCTTATCCATGTGATGTTTTAGAGCTTGTGCCTATTCTCATGACAAGCTCTAGTTCATCGAAAACGGATTTTGCATAGATCACTTGTTGCGTTTTCGAGTTTGGTTCATCATCTTTCTTGGTTATTATTTGGATCTTATCCATGTGATGATTTAGATCTTGTGCTTATTCTCATGACAAGCTCTAGTTCATCAAGAATGGTTTTTGCACGGGCAACTTGTTGCATTTTCGAGATTGGAGGTTTTACCGGTATGTCTTTTTTAGATAGGTCAAACCTTTCATCATTTGTTTCTATCCTCCCTTGTTGGACTATGATGTTTTCCTGCATGATCTTGTAGAGCTTGTTCCTAGCTTTAAAACAAGCCCAAGATCATCAAAATCGGAGTCCGGATGCTAAAGTTATGCCCGTTTTAGTTTTGGTGTTTCGCAGTTTTACGGGGGTGGATAATCCGGCCCGAATGGCCAATTCCGGGCAAATATCCGGCCAAATATCCGGCCCGAGTCCAGGGGCGATTTCGGGGCGGATAATCCGGCCCGGGGGCGGATTTTCCGGCTTGGGAGGCCCCAAACGGTCATATTTCGTTGGGAGGGGGTATATAAGACCCCCTTCTTCCTCCTTGGGCTGGTTGGTTCACTTTCTCTCTCTCCCCTCCATTGTTGTACTTCAAAGCTTGCCCTAGTTCTTGATTCCTCCCATGATTCTTGCATATTCTTGAGGGAAAAGAGAGAGGAGATCTAGATCTACATTTCTACCAATCAAATCCATCTCTTTGTGAGTGGAACTCTCTAGATCTTGATCTTGGTGTTCTTTGTGAATTCCTTTGTTCTTCCTCTCTTATTCCACCAATAGCTTTTGTAGCTTTGTTGGAATTTGAGAGAGAAGGACTTGAGCATCTTTGTGGTGTTCTTGCCATTGCATTTGGTGCATCGGTTTGAGTTCTCCACGGTGATTCGTGGAGGTGAAAGCAAGAAAGTTGTTACTCTTGGGTTCTTGGAACCCTAGACGGATTCTAGGCCTTTGTGGCATCTTTGTGGTGTTCTTGGGGACTCCAATTAAGTTGTGGAGAATCTTCAAGGGCAAGGCCTTTGTGGCATCTTAGTGGTGTTCTTGGGGACTCCAATTAAGTTGTGGAGAATCTTCAAGGGCAAGGCCTTTGTGGCAATTTGTTGGGAGCCTCCAATTAAGTTGTGGAGATAGCCCCAAGCTTTGTGCGGGTTCGGTAACCTCCCTAAGGTTACATAGTGGTTCGAGGACATCCCTCTTGGTGGGAATTCTCGAGGAGAATACGGTGGCCCTCGTGCTTTTGGAGTGACTTGTCCTCCACACCGCTCCAACGAAGAGTAGCACTCGCAAGAGTGTGAACTTCGGGCTACATCGTCGTCTCACGCGTGCCTCGGTTATTTCTATACCCGAGCTCCTTACTTATGCACTTTACTTTGTGATATCCATCGTGCTTGAAGTTATACATCTTGCTATCACATAAGTTGCTTGTATTGCTTAGCATAAGTTGTTGGTGCACATAGGTGAACCATAGTATATAGGCATTGGGCTTGACAAAGTAAACGCTAGTTTTATTCCGCATTTGTTAAGCCCATCTCGTAAAAGTTTTAAACCGCCTATTCACCCCCTCTAGGCGACATCCGTGTCCTTTCAATTGGTATCGAGCAAGGTCTCTCATTCTTAGGCTTCACCGCCTTGAGAGTAAAGATGTCGGCTAGAGGATTAGTGCACAATAACACTCTTATATTAGATGGCACAAATTATGATGTTTGGAAAATTTGCATGCTTAGTCATTTTCGGGACATTGACCCTCATATGGAGAAAATTGTAGATATAGGTTTTTCTCCTCCTATGGATTCACAAAATCTATCTTTAGAGGATGAGAAAAATTTATATCTCAATTCTCAAGCTTCTAATGTTCTTATGAATGCTTTGCGAGATGTAGGTCTTTTTCCATACTTGCCTTTTTGGAGCGCTCATGAGTTATGGACAAAAATTCAAGATAAATATGATGTGTCCAATATTCTTAAGGATGATTGCATTGCTTCCACTTCCGGCCGTGATGAGTTCTCATCTTCATCCACTGCACCAAAGTGTGTCAAGACACAAGGTAATGATATGGTGAGTGGTGATGAAAATTGCAATGTTGATATTGAGCTTTCTATTAATGATTATTCATCTCTATCTCATTGCAATGTTTCATCTACGGACTCAAACACATCTAGCACTAGAAATGATTTACATGCTTGTGTTGATAGTCCTTGCATATCATGTGTAAGTTGCTTGAAAAAATCTAATGAAGATATGCTTGCATTGTCTTGTGGCCATGATAAAAATGATTCTATTTCCTCTAGTTGTTGTGTGTCTAACAATGTAGAGGAGACCAAAGATTCTATTGGTCAAGACAAGATCTTGAAAGGAGCCTCAAGTAACTCCTCGTCTTTATCTCACGGTCCTCATATATGCCTTATGGCCAAGGGTTCCACGGTACCTCCTACCATGGAACCTAATATGTCTCGTGGTGATAAGGATGAGGATGAATATGAAGAAGAGGATTGGGTTGTCTCTCTACGCGATAAGGGTAAGAGCGTATTCAAGGTTATTTGCAAAGATAAAATTGCTAGCACTCACTTCTTTGAAATCTTGACTATCGCTATTGAGAGCCAAAAACTTATTTGGATGCATGAGAACACCATTGATAAAAAGGGTGCTCTTGAACGAGAGTATGCCAATGATGTAGCATCCCTAAAGAATGATCTTGAAGAAGAACAAGAGACCATAGCCTCTCTTGAAGAGCAACTTGAAACCCTTGAAGTGTCTCAAAATGAAATAGTTTCTAAACTCACTAAGGAAAGAGACCATGCTAAAGCTCAAGTAAAAATGCTTAAAAAGGAAAATCCCAAAGTTGGTGTTGGTCATGATAAACTTGTTAAGGATCTAGATGATCTAGACAAGGCCCACAAGGTCTTGGAGAGCGAACACTCTATCCTCACCAAGTCCCATGAGCAACTTCAAGCTTCCTATTTAAAAGAGCATGCTATGTTACCCTCTCTTCTTAATATGTCTTGTGATGATGCTTGTGCTACTAACTCTACTTCTTGTGAAGCATCTATCTTAAAGGAGAATGTTGAGCTAAGGGCTCAACTTGAGTTGCTAACTAGAAATTATGGGAAATTGGAAGAAAATCATGGAAAGCTTTCTAGCTCCCATGAGGATCTTCTAGCTTCTCATGATAGGCTAAAGTTAGCTCACGAGTCTATCATATCAAAGGCAACACCTTGTGAGCCTCATGTGGATACTAGCACTACTACCCAAAATGCTATATTGCCATGTGCTAGTCCTAGTAATTCATCCACTCATAGTATTGCTAAATCTTGTGATGAATTATCTTCCTTGCCTTGTTGCTCTAACAATGAAGGTTCTACTTCCTCTAGTACTTGTGTTGTTACTAACCATGTAGAGGAAATCAAAGAGCTCAAGGCCCAAGTCACTTCTTTGAAGACCGACTTGGTAAAGAGTCATGAAGGGAAATGCAAACTTGACACGATGTTAAGTGTGCAACAATCCCCCAATGACAAGAGTGGACTTGGATTCAAATCCAACAACAATAACAAGTCCAAGAACAACAACAACAACAACAACAACAACAACAACAACAACAACAAGGGCCAAGTACAAGTCAAAGACCCGGCCAAGATTGTTTGCTTAAAGTGCAAAATTGAAGGGCACCATGTTAGATCTTGCCCTTTGAAGAAGAAGCAAAAAGTGAAGCGGCGTCAAGCTCAAACTCATATTCAACCTCAAGTTGAAGAAATGCCACTTCCCAAGAAGAATCAAGCCAATGCTCCCATTGTGGAGAAATCTAGTGAGAAGAAGGAGAAGAAAAGAACTTGCTACATATGCCGCGAGAAGGGCCACATCTCCTCCTTTTGCACTATTGGTACCTCATCCAACTCTATCACCGTTGATGATGTTTATTCTCTTCGTAAGGATGAGGGTGGCAATGTGTTTGCGAAATTTGTTGGTGCTCAATGTGGTGTCAAGAAAAGAACCATTTGGGTTGCTAAGCCTATTGTGACTAACCTCTTAGGACCCAACTTAGTTGGGGACCAACAATCCAAAACTTGATCAATAAGGTGCTTGTTGGAGGGCATTGGAGACTTGGATACATCATGAAGAATTAAGGGATCTTCATCATTTATATTATCTCAAGCCAAGTCTTTTGGTTATCTTGCTTCTATCATATATTCAATGTTCCTCCTTGCGGTAACATGTGCTCAACTCGTTTATATTGAAAGTTACTCACCCCTTTGCATGTGTTAGTTTTGTTCCTAACATGTGTTTGTATATGTTGTGCTTCCTACTTGCTTTTCTTGAGAAATCAAGTCTATGTATGTTGGGTTGCACACCATGTATTTGTATTTGTGTTGGAGCCTCCTTGCATCTTGTTGTATCTTATATGGCTCTTATGAGCGATTAATGGACTATCCCATTTTGGGGAGTGATATTCCTTTGGGAATTTCATGATCCTAACAATGTGTGTACATGAGGAATATCACTTAGAATTGATATTGCAAGATTATCTAGTCTCTATGTGGTATGTCATCTTCATGAGAAATTCAAATTCTAATGTCCATTAATATCTCTAGTTGGATCTTATTTGCCTCTTGTGAAAATAAATTCCTTATCACATTATGGGGGAGTAATAAGCTTTGTGCATATTACAATCCTAGAAAATGTGAACATTTGAGGTTGTGTCACATAGAATTGATATCGTAAATTATCTCTCTCCTATGTGCCAAGTTTGCTCAAACAAGTTCCAATTTGCTTAAATGGCTTCATTGCTAATATCTTTGTGGATCTTATTTGTGAAAGTTTTTCTTGGCATGGTTTTTCACAATGTGTCCCTCAATACATTTTTGGAAAACCATGTGCTTCAAGTCATACTATTAATTTCTTTGCATGTTGGTATGAATGCTATTAATTGCTTTGCATGTTGGTATGAATACTATTAATTGCTTTGCATGTTGGTATGAATACTATTAATTGCTTTGCATGTTGGTATGACTAATTGAAGCTATCAAGAAACTCTCTTTGCATGATGGTTAACTCTTATCTTTTACCATATGCTTTATTTGGTGTAAAAATGATCTTACATATACTTACAAACTACGGCCGGGAAATATTTCCTAATACCTCTTGTCCTAGGACAATTGGCAATCTATTTTTGGGTAGAAATTTATTGATCATATTTACATTGGCTCTTGTGTTTAAATTGTCTTATTTATTGCCATGAATGTGTTGTGCTTTGACTCCCATGTGTCTTCCTTGCATCTTATGGATCTAATTTGTCTATTCAAACTTTCTTAGCATTTTAGTAGATATAGGTAGCGTGATGATCCTAGTTTTGTGCATTTAGTATTCATATGCAAAATCCTAGATAATGCACTAATCTTGGGGGAGCTCTCCTATATTTGTTAGAATGCTTAACATCTCTTGATCATTATCAAAAATTTGGTTTTGGGAGACATAAACTTTCTTTTTGGTACTTTGTGCCATCATAAAAAGTTTCGAGGGTTTGGTTTATTCGTTGGAACCTTGCTCTCTTGGGAGTTGGTTATCTCATTCCTTTGTGTTTAGGTTTAATTAGCTTCTTATAATGAGATAAGTCTTTGGAGTCAATCTTGTGTTGATTTGATTCTTTGATATAATTTGGACAATCATTGTCTCTTGATTTATTTGGTGTTTTGTCCAAATTGTATCTTCCTTTGGTTCTTGAAAGTTTTGTGCATGCATATTTAATATATGTATATCTTATGGCATGTGTTACTTTCTTTGATCCAATATATAGGGTAAACTCCATCAAATCCTAATTTGGCTAAGATGTGCATGAAATTCAATTTCATATCTATATGCACATAGTATTGTGGAGTTTGTCCTATATGTTGTAGTGTGTCTAACTACTTCGGACCCAATTAGTTTGGGGACCATTTTGCACTTACCTTTGTGTAAGGTACAATGGATATGCATTGGATGCTTGTCTCACTCTTGGAAAGAAGTGGTGACTCAATGGTAACTTGAGGCAAGCTAGGATGGTCAACGAACACATATCTACTACATCCACACCAATGCTATCTTGGTAACAAGTATCTTCTCATGCATACTTTTCTTGTATCCAACCTTATGGTTGCATCTTGGCATGAATCTCTTGATTTGCAAATGTTGTGCTTCTTGCAAAAGTCTTAATGAAACCTCTTTATTGTGAATGTGAGTAATTTGAGATGAGTGCATTTGTTGGGAAGTATTTTAAATCATGCTCATGATTCATCCATCCCAACTATGCCTATCTAGCAATTTTATTGCATATCAATTCCTCAAGGCTCTCACATGTGCAATATAGATGAAAGTGCAAATTTAGTTACTTCTTTTGGTATCCTCGTTTGTGATACTTGTTGCCTTTCTCAAATGCATCCCCACTATCTTCTATCCCTTGTTGATATTTGTGATGTATTTTATTTGTTTGTGGTTGAAGTTCATGAATGTACAATAAGATAAAATTGAGCCTTTGGCCATGCTATTAAGAAAAAATTCTTATTGGTATATTGCATGACTTCTTCTTGGATATCATACTATTTTTCTTGCGTATCTATTTTGTGTGTGCATGTTTCTTTGTGGATAAATATCTTTGTGATATTTCCCACTTAGAGAAACTTATACACATAAGAGATGATACATCTCCTTTTGATATCTTATTTATTTATTGCCTATTGATTGGTCATGCTAAGCAATATAATTCATTGAAGACTATGATGATGCTTTTTGCTCATCCTTGTAATAGTCTTATAATATGCTTTATCATGCATTTCACATATCATCTTGGTTGAGCCTTTTTATTATGGTGCCTCTTACTTGTTGCTCAACTATTTGTTTGTTGCAAGTGTTTAGCTTACTTTTCTATCTATGATCTATTACAAATGTTTGTGTTTTAAATGAGGGAGTGAGGATTCCATGTTATGCATATTGTATTCAAATGCAACATTTTATTTTATGCATGTACATTGGGGAGCTTCCTCATTTGATTTAGAACACTATCTTGTGGTGATCATTAGAGTTTGATTCACTTGGTATCTTTTGTTTTTGAATGATATTATGGGAGTGATGATTCCATGTTTGTGCACTTTATACTCCAATGCAAATTGTCTAGTTTTGTGCACAAACCTTGGGGAGCTTCCTCATATTATTTAGAGCAATCTTCTTGATCTTATCATAATATCTATCTTTCTTTTTGGTATCCTCTTTGTGGTTCATTTGGTTGCTTGCTTCATTTGTTGAAGCTTCTAGACTTTGTTATCTTTTTGCAATCTTTGATCCTATCTATAGTGTGATTCCTTCCGAATATTCGTCATTGGATATGTGCATTTGATTCCACTCAAATTATGAGAAATGCACACGCTATGGAGGAACTCTCACTATATTGGCCTTCTAAATTTTTCACCCATTTCGGCAATTGGTGCCAATGGGGGAGAAGTTTGGAGGGTTTAAGGGAATTTGGTTATGTCTTTGCTTTGTGCTTAAGCATGTGCCTTTATTGCATTGCATCTTGTTGCTTTGCATAGTTGAATATTTAGAGGAAACTCCACTAGGCTTTGAATGCCAATATATGCAATGAAAGTCAAGATCATTCACACATGCATATATTATGGGGGAGTTTGCTCTATATATTCAACTTATTTGTTACTTAAATTCCTTATATAAACCCTCTCAAAGAGATTGTCATCAATTACCAAAATGGGGGAGATTGAAAGTGCATGGAGCCCCCATGTGTGGTTTTGGTAATTAATGACAATCTCTATGGACTAATGTTTGCATTGAGTTATATTTGTAGGAGTTGTCCATATGCAATTCTTGAACCATATGTTGGCTTCAAGGTTGCAATAAGAAGAAATTGATGAAGGATATCAAGTGTCAAGTATGTCTTGAAGATGAAGATGAAGTGAGCCCTCAAGTTACTTCAAGACATCAACATGATGAAGAATGAAGAAATGTAGTGCAAGTTCAAGATGAGCCAACTCGAAGAGTTCATAAGCTTGAAGCTTGCCATGGAGAAATGAAGTGCAAGTTCAAGATGAGCCATCTCGAAGAGATCCTTTGCTTGAGTCTTGCCATCCATATGGTGATCATGGATATGTGAAGATGCGCCGAAGAAGAAGCTCTCCCATGGTGGATTATGGGGGAGCAATCCACATGGTGGTCATGGTTATGTGAAGATGCGTCGAAGAAGAAGCTCTCCCATGGTGGATTATGGGGGAGCAATTCACAAGACTTCGTCAAGCAAGCACAAGCAAGAAAGGCGTTCCATCTTGTTGAGGTCAAGATCGTCATCATCAAGCTCAAGTGGAATGCGCAAGTATAAGGTTTGCTCTTGATAGGGTTTCTTTCTCACCGGTCTCATAGTGTAGTTGGAGACCGGTTTATAGTTTAGTTGCCGTACTATCAAGAGGGCTCTCGAGTGAGTAACTCGATCGTATCGTTCGGAGAGAGCTCAAACCTTTGCATCCTTGCATCATCTTTCTTGGTTGTTATTTGGACCTTATCCATGTGATGTTTTAGAGCTTGTGCCTATTCTCATGACAAGCTCTAGTTCATCGAAAACGGATTTTGCATAGATCACTTGTTGCGTTTTCGAGTTTGGTTCATCATCTTTCTTGGTTATTATTTGGATCTTATCCATGTGATGATTTAGATCTTGTGCTTATTCTCATGACAAGCTCTAGTTCATCAAGAATGGTTTTTGCACGGGCAACTTGTTGCATTTTCGAGATTGGAGGTTTTACAGGTATGTCTTTTTTAGATAGGTCAAACCTTTCATCATTTGTTTCTATCCTCCCTTGTTGGACTATGATGTTTTCCTGCATGATCTTGTAGAGCTTGTTCCTAGCTTTAAAACAAGCCCAAGATCATCAAAATCGGAGTCCGGATGCTAAAGTTATGCCCGTTTTAGTTTTGGTGTTTCTGCAGTTTTCTGGGGGGGCGGATAATCCGGCCCGAATGGCCAATTCCGGGCAAATATCCGGCCAAATATCCGGCCCGAGTCCAGGGGCGATTTCGGGGGGCGGATAATCCGGCCCGGGGGCGGATTTTCCGGCCTGGGAGGCCCCAAACGGTCATATTTGTTGGGAGGGGGTATATAAGACCCCCTTCTTCCTCCTTGGGCTGGTTGGTTCACTTTCTCTCTCTCCCCTCCATTGTTGTACTTCAAAGCTTGCCCTAGTTCTTGATTCCTCCCATGATTCTTGCATATTCTTGAGGGAAAAGAGAGAGGAGATCTAGATCTACATTTCTACCAATCAAATCCATCTCTTTGTGAGTGGAACTCTCTAGATCTTGATCTTGGTGTTCTTTGTGAATTCCTTTGTTCTTCCTCTCTTATTCCACCAATAGCTTTTGTAGCTTTGTTGGAATTTGAGAGAGAAGGACTTGAGCATCTTTGTGGTGTTCTTGCCATTGCATTTGGTACATCGGTTTGAGTTCTCCACGGTGATTCGTGGAGGTGGAAGCAAGAAAGTTGTTACTCTTGGGTTCTTGGAACCCTAGACGGATTCTAGGCCTTTGTGGCATCTTTGTGGTGTTCTTGGGGACTCCAATTAAGTTGTGGAGAATCTTCAAGGGCAAGGCCTTTGTGGCATCTTAGTGGTGTTCTTGGGGACTCCAATTAAGTTGTGGAGAATCTTCAAGGGCAAGGCCTTTGTGGCAATTTGTTGGGAGCCTCCAATTAAGTTGTGGAGATAGCCCCAAGCTTTGTGCGGGTTCGGTAACCTCCCTAAGGTTACATAGTGGTTCGAGGACATCCCTCTTGGTGGGAATTCTCGAGGAGAATACGGTGGCCCTCGTGCTTTTGGAGTGACTTGTCCTCCACACCGCTCCAACGGAGAGTAGCACTCGCAAGAGTGTGAACTTCGGGCTACATCGTCGTCTCACGCGTGCCTCGGTTATCTCTATACCCGAGCTCCTTACTTATGCACTTTACTTTGTGATAGCCATCGTGCTTGAAGTTATACATCTTGCTATCACATAAGTTGCTTGTATTGCTTAGCATAAGTTGTTGGTGCACATAGGTGAACCATAGTATATAGGCATTGGGTTTGACAAAGTAAACGCTAGTTTTATTCCGCATTTGTTAAGCCCATCTCGTAAAAGTTTTAAACCGCCTATTCACCCCCCCCTCTAGGCGACATCCGTGTCCTTTCACCGGCTGCCCCGACACACGGCGTTCTACTTCGGGCTACTGCGTCTTCCTCGGCGACAACTTGGTGTCTTGGTCCTCCAAGCGCCAACATACCGTCTCTCGCTCCAGCGCTGAAGCGGAGTATCGTGCCGTCCAACACCGTCGCCGAGTCTACTTGGCTCCGCCAACTCTTGACGGAACTTCATCGACCTCTCCCTCGGGCCACCGTCGTATTTTGTGACAATGTTAGCGCCGTCTACATGTCTACAAATCCGGTTCAGCATCAGCGCACCAAGCACATCGAGATTGATCTACATTTCGTTCGAGATCGAGTGGCACTTGGTCAAGTGCGTGTTCTCCACGTACCATCATCGCCAATTTGATGATATCTTCACCAAGGGACTTGCGTCGCCATTGTTTCTGGATTTTCGGTCCAGTCTCAACGTCCGTCAGTCTCCCGCTGCGACTGCGGGGGAGTGTTAGGCCACCGAATATCTCTAGGATATCGGTGTCATTAACCACCATATCTTGAGCCTTCCGTTCATAGGAGATTGAGGCCATTATGGTAGTTATTGTAAATCTTGTATTTGCCTATATATATGAGATTACACGGAAGGCACCATTGTGACCTATCCCATCCAATTCTACCTTTCTACAGGAAACAACCGCGTTATCCACCCTTAAGTTATGGATCACGTTCTTCTGGCGCCTGTAGGCCGCATGCTGGTGGAAAAAGGCCGTGTTGGCGTCCCACTCTCGCAGCCATGCGATCTTTGCCCGTTGGCGAGCCATCGTCCGCTCGAGCGAGGCCAACCCTACATAGGTCTGCTTGAGGTGTGCCCAGAGTCGACGCTCATCGGGTGTGAGCTGTCGGGATTCCATGGCAATGTCCAACCTCAGCACTACCTCCCGCGCTATCATTAGCTGCAGTTTGATAGATCCAACCTGTTTGTCGCTCCAGCTCATGAGCCGGCGCGCTGTGAGTTTCAATTTAGCAGTGAGCCGCCTGAAGGGGTCAGTGTCCCCCTGGACCACCTCCCAGGCGCTCTGAACTACCTCATCGAACCCGTCAAGACGCAGCCAGAAACGCTCGAACTGGAACCTTTTCCGCCCTCCCGACTGTGTGGTGCATTCATGGAGGAGGGGCAGTGATCCGCCACAACCGCCGCCAAGCAGCGCAAACTGCAGCTACTATGGAGCTCCTCCCAAGCCGCCTGAAGGGCTCAAGACATGCTAGCTGGTTGGTTGATGGATATGTATAAGGCATCTCCAAAGAAGCAACTCAAGGGTCTGGATTCCAATCATATGTTAAGTGTGACATAAAACAAATGAGAGGGTCATCCAGGGGAGAACCACGATATGCAGGCAATGGATTCAAACATCATGGTGGAGAGCGAGCATTCCACCACCGGTTGCGTGAACCACTATCAGTGTAGCCTTTTTGTATGTGTGCTGCCTGTGTTATATCCCTATTATCAAGCCTTAGCATCTGTTCACCGTAGCTTTGCACAACTCTTGTAACTCGCCTCCCACGCCCGCCTTGGGAAGGCGCCCTCCCCCTAGGTTCTCCCATTATATTATGTAGTACACCAGTTTTATCCACTCACCCATGTGATTGCCTATGTAAGTCTTCCTTCAAAATATTACTATGTACGACACTATGATATGCAGTCTGTTACAATATCCTCTTCCAGGGACGATTTTTTCAGATTCGTGGAAGGTGAACTGCGATCCTGGGCGCCACTTAGGGTGAAATTCTTCATCTGGCTAGCTTGCCTAGACAGATATTGGACGGTAAGCGGCTAGCGCGACATGGGCTACCACATGCGGCGAGATTGCTGTGTGACCAGACAGAGGAGACTATGGTGCACATTCTTACCGGATGCCTATTCTCCAGGACGATCTGGCACGAGGTCCTGTCGTGGATACAACCCACCTCATCGCCCCCTACGGTTGAGGGTGACTTCGCAGATTGGTGGTCGTTGGTGGTGCGGACCTCCCCTCGCCAGCTGTGCAAGGGTACCTCGTGATTGATCATGCTCACGGCATGATGGATCTGGAAGCATCGGAACGCTCCAGTCTTTAATGCGTGCCCCTCGGTGACCTCCCTGCTCGACACGATCAAAGCCGAGGCGCGAGAGTGGACGGACGCGGGAGCCCGGGGTCTTCGCCAACTTCTCCCCTAGACTAGGTTTCGGGTCAATTTGTATGGTGCGGTGTTGGTCCTTCTTAGAACTTGTACATATAACCTTCTTTTTCTATAAATGCATCGAAACGCAGGGCTTTTGTGTTTTCACGAAGAAAAAAAACCGATATGCAGTCCCCTGCATCTTACTAAAATCTGAAATGAAGGAAAGGACAATAAGGAGGAAATGGGTTGTACTCACATCTTTGTAAGTGTTCGTATGTTGTTGTATGAAGCAGGGATGGAACTTCCACTGAAGTTATTATTATCAGCCTGACTAGAGGTACAAAGAAACAGATATAAGAAATGAATGTTGTTAGCTAACAACCATATCGAATTTATCTCAAAGAAGAGAGAAACATTCTGAGAGAGAAAAATATTTGCTATTTATTAACACAAGAAAGATGAAACCAATTAGATTAAACTGACATTTAATACATCAGTAAGGTTATATCATAAAGTATATTTCTGAAATCTGCAGGCTGCAGCATTACTTAATCATCTTAATCAAAATTAAAGTAATCATCACGCAACAAGCATCAGATCTACATACTCTGAAATAAACCAGATTCTGATATAAAGTAGCTCTCTATGTCAAAGAAATCTCATTGGGTGGACAAAATGTACATACAATATTTTCAAACTATGCGTCTCCGCTAATTTTGGAGGAAGAGGCCCAGATAAATTATTATTATCCACAAGACTGCAAATTTCACAGTATGAGAAGAGTTTAAACACAATCAATTCTGCAGAATGCATAATAGTGGGGAAAAAGAAAATCTCGAAACTCAGAATAAAAACACAGGTCCACTTACAGATGAAGGAGACTAGGCATTTTGGACAGCTCAGATGGGATTTGACCACTTAATGAATTGTTGTTCATGTGACTGAGATAGTCAAGATCATGATGAAGCTTAAATAAGAAGCAACATAAGAATGAAAGCGAGATGATGATGATCTTGAAACTTACAGATGTTGCATGCTCATTAAATTAGCAAACGATTTAGGTATTCGTCCAGATATTTGGTTTTGGTCGATTTGCAATCTCTTCAAGTTTCCGAGATAGCCAATCGCATCTGGTATGGAACCAGATAGTTGATTGCCATTCAAATTTCTGCAAAATATAAGGTAGTAACAGTGAAGATTGTTATGAATGTTCACTGGTATTTAGAGAAATAGCTAGTACTCATCATTTATGCAGAATTGAAGAAAAGCATTACACAGTAACACGTATTAATGTTTGGACAAAAGTGAATGTAGCGGGTAAGAAAAGTAACCCTGGACAACAAATAATGCTACAAGAGGAGGAAAAATTCATAGATGTGCTACACTAACGAAGATTAGGTAAAAATCAGATCAATATATACAAAACTTCCTAGGAACCTAAGGTGTCTTGTGGCTAATGTACATATAGTTTTGAGAGAAACTATGCATAATAAATTTATGTACGTCCAAATCAACATTGTTTTAGCCCATTTACTGCATCTTTTTAGATAAAGATAGAATAGTGGACAACTGTGCCCGTCTAAAATTCAAAAGATGGGACCAAAACACAAGCGCTAACCCCAAATTCTGAATGAGATACATGGACCGTTACTTTGTTTTGGTGAACATAGTGGAGAAAAGGATGAATATAAAAATTGTGCCATTTTCGACACACACAGTTATGTGCTTAAAGTTCTGTGGCTTAGAAAGAAAAGAATTATAGAAATGTTGTGCCATTTTCGACACACAAGGTTAGGTGCTTAAAGTTCTGCGCCTTAGCAAGATAAACAGTACGATCAGTTCATGTCCACTCTCAGCTAGAATTAGATCATGCCCACACTGAAAAAAAGATTACACAAGTTAGTTCAGATATCAGGAACTTACAAAAGTTTGAGCGTTGTGATATTGGCTATATCTTTCGGGATGTGACCAGTCAAATTGTTCCACATAAAGTTCCTTCCAAAACAATAAAATATAGCAGTTAGCTCACATATGTAATATGTTGGGTACCTAATGGTACAGGCCGAAAAGCATACGTACAGTATAAAGAACCAGCCATGCGAGAAACAGTTCAAATGGGACAAGATCTACTATTTTTCTGTCTGGTTACGTCATTTTTGTAAGTTTGTTTTGCTAGAAGATCTGGGCTTTGCTCAAAAGTCACTTAGCTTCTAAAACATGAAGTGGCTCCCTTCCAACAAAGAGAAAGAAACTAAGTGGAACCCATGAGGCCCAGTATTGAAGGAACACTTTTTTGCAGGTAATGTTTAAACACTTGAAAATTCTAAATTCAGCTAACAACTTTAAATTTTCATAAAATTATACTTACAAATTTATCAGCTCAGACAGAAGACCAACCTCTGGTGCCAAAGTTCCAGAAAGATTCATCTGAAACACCTCCCTACGTGGGGCGAAACAAATGCATGATTAAGAAGAACAGGACATGATGCATTATACAAAAATGAAGATAATGGATAAAAAGTAGATTCTAAGACACAAAGTAGAGTAAAGCAACAAAAGCATCAGCGAATGACTCTTATTTATACCATGAATTGCAAACTTAGTCTGAAACAGTAAATAAGAGGACCTACAATAGTGATAATGCTGAAAACAATACTAAATATGGGGGAAAATTAGCGGCTTTATAAGGCTTCGCTATAAAGTTTGACTTTAATGGTATTTGGTCTATAGAATGTGGGAGAAATTTATGATAAAGCCATGGATATGAATATATCCTTCAAACGAAAAATGGAGATACAAAGTGAACTACTATTTCAGTCATAATTTAGCCTGGGAGCTTATTTTTGGCTGTTGCTATTATCTGTGAGTAGTCTGTTGCAACTTGCAAGATTAAAAGCTTCAGTAGAGGGCCTGATGTACACGTACATATAAAAGAACGCATTGAAGGTAACCGTTCACATGACTGAAAAAATATGAAAGTAAAATAAGGATGGCTTGTTAATCATACAATTTTGTTACATGAAGATACGTATCACTGGGTATCTTGTTGCAGATGACTCCAGCCCAATTTGATGTGCATGGATCTCCTCTATTCCAATTCTTAAGGTTATTCATAGGATCAATTAAACTGCCTTTGATAGCGTTGAGAGCAGTTGCTGCATGTAAGAGGGACAATGTCAATCTACAATAGGATAACATTGATATATTACCATGATGAAAACCACCATCTAGTTATACTTATATCCAATAGGCTACTAATTAACAGAACATCCTGTGTATTACCGAAGGATTATGTTAGAAAATCCATGGTACATCTGGATCCTACGAGGAAAAACAATCACATCATGACTCCGAGATCTATTTCTTAGAGATATATAGACCTTTTTCTTGTATATCCGCAGTGTATAGGGATTCCCTGCATATTGTCACACATGTACATGTATTGGTCTTTGGCTCCCTGTGAATGATGGTTGCTCATTCCCAACATGGTATCAGAGCCCACGGTAAGGTCTCCCTGCAAATAGCAACTCCGTGCTTGCTTCGTGCCGCCGCCGACGATCCTTCCAGCCGTCGATGCCTTTCCCTCTTCTCCCTCTCTGTTTCTTGTTCGGGATTAAGTTGTGTGGTTGAAATCATGGATTTTTGTCCACGAATCGGGCCGTCACCGGTGGGAATCGGTTCCCCCATGCTCGATCCGGTCGCTGCAACCCGTCCTTGGCCGCCCCTACCTGGAAACCGTCCGCCTCTGCAGCCTCAGGGCCGACCGCTGACGCCCACTCCCAGCAGCCCCCGTTCCCGGCCACCGCCATCTGCCCCGTTCCCGGCCATCGCTGCTTGTTTCCAGGCGGGGCCTGCTACTGCTCACCCTTTCCCTCACCTGGTGCCCTCGCAAGGTCGCGGGAGCCTAAGCGCTCTTCCATTCGATCGAGTCTAAGCGGGCCTGCACGTTGACTTGCCAACAAAAGGCAATCATGGCATCATCTTCGTCGGGCGATGTTAGCATTCCTCGCTGCCCGGTGAGTTTTGATGTCACCAACGATGGTGAGTTCGTTGCCTTCATGCGCATCCATATGAGCGGTCTTCGACTTTGAGGTATTCTCACTGGCAAGGTCTCCTGTCCGCCGTGCCCTATCGCTCCTGTGGCTCCTACTCCGCCCATGCCACCGGTCCTTGCTGTTGATGCTTCACAGGCTGCTAAGCAAGCAGACAAGGTTGCCGAGGATTTTGCAGATGTTGCTGTCTCTTGGTACCTATCGTGATGCTCTGTCTGTTTACACTCTGGTGTGATGAGGATGCTAAGGCTGCGGTAGTTCTCTCTTTGAGTGTTCAGCCTCAGTTTGCTTCTGAGTTTATGGGCCTCTGAATCTGAGATGTGGTTTCACCTTCGTTAGCCGTATCAGCCTTCGGGTGACTCTCTCTACTTATTTGTGGTCCTTTAGGAGCATGCTTTTCAGCAGGGTGACCCCACGTACTGCTGATGAGTTCCACACACAAAGATCTACTATCTGGCGCCTGCTTGAATCACTCCACATCGCTGTTTGTGGTACTTGCTCGTGTTGCTGAACTGTGAGGCCGGACTTAAGAGTTTCAGCGCATCTACAAGTTCTTGTCCCAACTTTGCCCGGAGTTTGAGCCCCGACGCACTCAGTTGTTTGCTCAGGACCTTGTTCCGCCTTGTTCCTATCGAGTGTTTTTTGAGCTTCGTGTTGAGGAGAATCGCCTACGTGGTGCTGGTTTGCTTGCGGTAGCCTATGTGCTCGCTGCTCGGGCTCCTGCTGCACCAGTGCTCCCTCCTTACAATGCTCCACCACTCTTGCCCACACCAGCTGGTCGTGGAGGACGTTCTTCTAGAGGTGGATGCCTCCCTCATACTCGTGTGTTGTGCGGCTATTGTCAGAAGCCAGGCCACATAGAGTCTGACTGTTTCAAGAAGCTGTTGGACTTGCGCTATGGTGCGCCCACCTCCTCTACTGCGACTCGTGTTTTTTCCTCACCTATCGACTTTACTGAGATGGATATTGTGAGGCTCAAGCGCATGCTTTTCTTCCTCTGGCTCCTCTTCTTCGACGGTACTGTAGGCTCTATGAAGGTTGCTTCTAGCATTGAGCGTTCACCGCCTACACAGTCAGGTACATCTACATGGGTTCTATATTCTGGAGCTTCCTTTCACATGTCTTCTGATTCTTATACTCTCTCCTCTCTTCATACTCTCCAGGGTACTCTACTCCCGATGGCTTGGTATGCCGTCTCTGGCGCTCCCTCTATGGCATTAAGCAAGTCTCTCGCGCCTAGTTTGAGCGCTTTACCTCTGTGGTGACTGCTGTTGGCTTCTCACCTAGCGCACATGATCCAACGTTGTTTGTCCACACCTCTTCTCAACTCTATGCTGATGGCATGATCATCACTGGTGATGACTTTGAGTAAATGGCCTTTGTCAAGGCCCATCTTCGTGAGTAATTTCTCATGACTGGTCTTGGTCCTCTTTGCTACTTCCTAGGGATTGAGGTTTCTTCTACCTCTCACGGCTTCTATATCTCCCAAGAGAAGTATATTCATGACCTCCTTGCTCGTGCCGCTCTTGGTGATGAGCTCACTATCGAGACTCCTATGGAGATCAATGTTCACTTTCGTGCCACTGATTATGATCTCTGTCGGATCTGACACGCTATCATCAATTGGTTGGGAGCCTTGTTTATCTAAATGTCACTAGCCCAGATATATCCTATCTTGTCCACATTTTGAGTCAGTTTGTCTCTTCTCCCACCTATGTCTCCATTCCAGTCACCTCCTCCGTGTCCTACGATATTTTTGTCACACGATCCCTCGTCGTCTTTTCTTTCCTGGCTCCAGCTCCTTGCAGCTCCAGGCCTACTCCGATACTACATGGTCATTTCTTGGTGGTTCCCTCATTGCTTGGAAGACAAAGAAAAATACCGCAGTTTCCCGATCGAGTGCAGAGGCCGAGTTGCGGGCTATGGCTGTATTGATGGTAGAGGTGACTTGGTTACGCTGGTTGTTGGAGGACTTTGGTGTTTCAGCCGCCACACCGATTCCTCTCTTGTTAGAGAGTACAGGTGCTATCAGCATTGCTCGTTGTTAGAAAGATATTTGTATATTGTATTTTCCCTAGTAGTTAGGGGGTTTCCTACATATTTCACACCTATACATGTACTATATATTGTGGTCTTTGGCCCCCGTGGAATACAGGTTGCTATTCCTCTAACAAGGTATCAGAGCCTAGATTAGGGCTAATTTTTGGGACGCGCAACTCATCCCTGTGAAATCCAAACTGTGCCCCGACCTTGTCTGGCCCGACCGCCGCCGTCCTTCTCTGTCCCGACCGTCGCTGGACTCCTGTTCCCCGTCTCCGGCCTGTCGTCCCCGCCGCCGGCCTCTTCTGACCTGGCCGTTGTCCTATCTTCGGCTTCCGTCCCGCCACCGGCCGCCTCTGCTACGTCCGTCCCCGGCTCGCCAGCGGCCGCCTCTACTCCGCCCATCCTCGGCTCGCCGCTGGTCGCTGCTCCGGCCGCGGTCCCTCTCGTCCCGACTGGTTACGCGTGCGTCGTCGTTGAGCAGTTCTCCAACTCGTTTCTGCTAGGTCTGTTGACTCGATCCGGATCGAGATATGTTCCAAAAAAAGCAAAAAAAGGATGTATGTCTCATCTAGTATGTTGCGATTCCTCACTGCCCCGTGATCTTTGATGGCTCGAATTACCCCAATTTCTGCCTTTATGCGCATTCGTATGCGTGGTCTTCGTCTCTGGGGTGTGCTCTCCAGCGAGGTCGCTTGTCCGCCGTGCCCCGTTTCTCCTAGGGCTCCTACTCCACCGACGCCACCTGTTCTTTCTACTGATGCTACTCAGGATGACAAGGATGCCGCCAAGTGTGTGATGATGCGGCCATTGTTGTGTGTGATAAGAAGGCCAACGAGTATTCTGCTGACCTTGAGACATATCGGCTGGATTTGACTGCATACACCCAGTGGATGGACGATGATGCTCGTTCTACGGTTGTTCTCACCTGCAGTGTTCTACCGCAGTTTGCTTCAAAGTTTATGGGCCTCAGTACTGCCGCCGACATGTGGGCTCACCTTCGTCACCGTTATCAGTCGTCTGGGGATGTTCTGTATCTATATGTGGTTCGTCAGGAGCATGATCTCCGGTAGGGTGACTCTACTATTGACCAGTTCTAGACGCAGAGTCCTGCTATCTGGCGCCAGCTCGACTCTCTTCGCACAACTATTTGTGGTACCTGCACGTGTTGTCACACTGTGCGTTATGTCTTGGAGTTTTAGTGTGTCTACGTGTTCTTGTCTCGTCTCCGCAAGGAGTTTGAGCCCCGTCGTGCTCAATTGCTTGCTTGTGGTCGTGTTCCCATTTAGGAGGTGTTGTCTGAGCTTCGTGCTGAGTTGCTGGATGTTCGTTCTGTGCTTGCTACTCGTGGCCCTCCATCGTCGCCTGCTTCACCGACTCCTTCGCGGTCCGCTGCTCCGCCAGTTTTACTCACTCCTCAGGGTCAGGGTCAGGGCCAGAGTCGTAGCCAGGGTGGCCGAGGTCGTGGCTCTCGCCCCCGTCCTCGCCGCACCTACTGTGACCTGGATGGTCATACTGAGTCTCGTTGCTACAAGAGGGACCGTGATCTACGTCAGGAGAGGTCGTCTGCTCTTCCTGGGGTGCATGCTCCTCAGGGTCTTCTCCAGCTGGCTTCACCGAGCAGGACATTGTGCAGCTCAGGAGGCTGCTCGCTGCTTCAGATTCTCCCTCTACATGTGCTGCTAGTTCTATGACTGATACTTTTGGATCTGCGCGTCCTTACTGAGCAGGTCACTCTCGCTCAGTTCTCTTGTCCTGGTGCGCATGCTCATAATGGTCTTGCTGAGCGTAAGCATCGACATCTTCTTGAGACTACTCGTGTGATGATGATCGCTTTCATTTATGTGCGAGGCTGTCTCTACCTCGGCCTATCTCATTAATATCCAGCCGTCCGCCACCTTCAAGGTGGCATTCCTCTCGAGAGACTGATCGTTCTCCTGTCTATTCTATGCTTCATCTATTTGGTTGCGTTTGCTATGTTCTTCTTGCCCATTCTTTTGAGTGTGTATTTGTTGGATATAGTGATGAGCATAAGGGCTATCGCTGTTAGGATCCGGTGGCTCGTCGGATGCGCATTTCTCGGGATGTGACTTTTGACGAGTCTCGTCCTTTCTATCCGCGTTCGATCTCCTCGACCTCCAATGTGGAGGATCTCTCCTTTCTTGTTTTTCCCGACTCTCCTCCTCCGGTCCCACCTGTCTCTTCTCCTTCTTCTATGTCATCACCTTCGACATCTCCGACGGCTTCTTCTCCTCTGTCTCCTCCAACGCCGCCGCTGTCTCCCCCGACTTCTTCGCTGCCTCCTTCTGCACCCTCTTCACCATTATCTCCTCCTGTTACTTCTTCTCATCCTACTTTTCCTTTCCACTATACTTGTCGTCCACGTGTTGTGCCCGAGTTGAATGATGCATCCTCTATTTCTGGTGCACCTTCTACTTCTCATGCACCCTCTAGTTCTGGTGCACCGTCTCATCCGTCTTATTCTCTACGTACTCGGCCCCGTCCTTCTCCTGATTTCTATAACCGTGCTAGCTATAGTGTTTTGTCTATCCCGAAGCCGACTACTTATCGTGAGGCTGTTGTTCATCCTGAATGGCAGCTCGCTATGGATGAGGAGATTGCTGTGCTTGAGCGCACTAGCACATGGGAGCTCGTTCCTTTTCCTCCCCGTGTTCGGCCTATGACATGTAAGTGTGTCTATAAGGTTAAGACCCACTCTGATGGTACTCTTGAGCGATACAAAGCTCGACTCGTTGCTATAGGTTTTCAGCAGGAGCATGGTCGTAACTATGATGAGACTTTTGCTCCTGTCACTCACATGACCACTGTTCGGACTCTTCTTGTCGTGGCTTCTGCTCGCCGTTGGTCTGTGTCTCAGCTTGATGTTAAGAATGCATTTCTTAATGGTGAGTTGCATGAGGAGGTTTATATGCACCCACCACCTAGGTATTCCGTCACAGATGGCCTGGTTTGCCGTCTTCGTCGCTCTCTCTATGGCCTTAAGCAAGCCCCTCGTGCATGGTTTGAACACTTTGCTTCTGTGGTCACTGCTGCTGGTTTCTCCCCCAATGCACATGATCCGGCGGTGTTTGTGATATCACTGGTGACGACCCTGATTATATTGCCTTTGTCAAGGCACGTCTTAGTGAGCAGTTCCTTATGTCGGATCTTGGTCCACTTCTCTATTTTCTTGGAATTGAGGTTTTGTCCACCTCTGATGGTTTCTTTATATCCCAAGAACGTTATTTTCAGGACCTTCTTGATTGTGCCGCTCTTACTGGTGACCGCTCTTACTAAGGACCATAGTGTTGAGACTCCTATGGAGCTCAATATTTCTCTTCGTGCCTCTGATGGTGATTCTCTCTCTGATCCGACTCGTTATTGACATCTTGTCGGGAGTCTCATCTATCTGGCAGTTACTCGTCCATATATTTCTTATCATGTCCATTTTCTGAGTCAGTTTGTTTCTGCTCCGACTTCGGTGTTGATGCAGCCCGACCTTCGGTCTCCACCGCATCATGTACATCAACAACAAGAACCACACTCAAGGCCGAGGTCATGGAGGCATGGAAGAGAAGAAGGAAGAAGAGCGCCCGAGGTCGCCAAGAAGAGACGGCGCATGAAGCACGACTGCTAGGCCGGATTATCCGCCCTCCTATGCGTCCAAGCCAATTCGGGCCAAGTCCCATGTATCCCTATGTATGCCTAAACTACCCCTCCTTTAGTGGCACCCTATATATAGGCTCCCACCCCCCTTCATTAGGTTAGACATAATTTGATTGAGAACTTGGCTTATGCATTCACCATCCCTTTGGGATTAGGGAAACCCCGTCCTTAGATTACCTAATCTGTTGTATCAAGGCACTCCTTATATGATTAGTCTCTCACACTTGTGATTCTACCACCGGTCTCTCACTTGTGTGATTCTACCGATCTTTCCCTCGGGGATTCTACCTCGTGTCTTTCTCTTCAGAGATTCTGTCGGGATAGTGGTTCGGGCTATCTGGAGTAAACCGGAATTGTATCGGGTTGGTGTGTATTTGCGTGTGTTCATCGTGTTCTTCGCCGTGTTCTTCGTGTTCTTCCGCTCCCCCGTCTTTCCCTCGGTCAATTCGTGAGATCGGGCAACCCACGTGGCCTTAGGCCCCATCATATGATATCAGAGCAAAGGTTGCCACGAATTTGACCCCAAATCTCTCCAAATTTCGCCAAAAAATAGTTCGAAATTTAATCTCCAGATTTATTGCGTTTTTTGTGGTTTTGATCCACAGATCTGTTGTCTTTGATGTTGATCTACTAATCCCATCTTTCTCCCCATCGATTTCGTTTAATTTCGCTCAAATTTGAGGATTTTTGAGCCGCCCGTATCAAGTTTCGAAGAACAGAGTTCATCCACGAGTGGGTCAACGCCTAGACCAACCCAGCTGTTTCAGCTCGCCCGCAAGCCCTCCGGCCACCCGCTCGACTCCCTAGCCAGTGGCCTCCATCCACGCGCGCGTGCCCGTCGCGCGGCCGCTCGCCTCCACCGGCCGCCGCCAGTCGCACTCCACAGCCAAGCCACCACCAGCGCACGCGCCCGCCCGCTCAGGTCCATCAGCGCTGCTAGGCCACGCACCCATCGCCACTTCCTCTGCTGCTGCTAGCCACGCGCGTGCCCAGCGAATCCTCACTAGGCGCAGCCAGCAGCTCCGCTCAATCGCGCCTCCAGCTCGCCCCGCCCAAGAGCCACCGGCCGCGCACCCGACCAGCTGCCCCAGCGTGGCTTCACATTCCCCCCTGGTCCACGCAGCGCCCCGCCTGCCGGCTATCCACGCAGCACGCGCAGCATCCGCCCGCCCCCACGCGCGCACGCACGACCGGCTCGAGCTCCACCCGCCGCGCGCCTTTCCTGCTCCGCTACGCATCAGCCCAGCTTCACGTTGATTCCGTTGAGATTTCCTCGCCTCCGGTACTACCGGCTCGACCCAACCGGTACGACCGAACAATACTCCTGATTTGACTAGTTTGAGTCCAGTTTTAACTTTACTTTTTGCTCTAAATCTTGACAACTTTCCGGAGCCCGTTTGACTTCAAGTTTTAACAACACTCTTGAAATAATCCACATAGTCCGACTCCAATTTTTGACAATTTTTGAGACCCAACTTTTGACCGCTCGTTTTGACCCAACTTTTCGGGCATTGACTTAGTTTGCCCGGTTTTCGTTTTGGAGTGCATTGGTTGTCTATTTCGCTTCCGCGCCTATATCAACACCGCGGCGACACCTTTGGCACCCTGGATTCCGGCGTAACTTTGACACCATCGTCATCAACATCATCGCAAGTTCGTGTGCTTGATACCGCCTAACGTCAATAGGTATAACTTGCCTTCCCTACCCCTTGTAGCCCCGTTTCTTCCTTTGTGTACCTATTCTATTGAGAGTGGCTTTTCGAGTGTTGCGAAGCACTGCACAAGTGTCACGACCGTGAGAGGGTTTGTGTGTGTGCGTTGAGTTGAGCAAATCTCCGAAGCAAGCTCGGTGAGAAAGATACACAAAAGAAGAAAAAGTGTGACATATACATAGGGAAAAATAAAGCTTCTAAGCATAGAAAAGAAAAAAAAAGAAATAGAAAAAGTGTGTGTGCGCCACCGATACAAAAGAGTCGAAAGCTTCTAAGCACAAAGAGAGAAAAGAGAAGAGTGGCATTTGTGCAAATCTTGTTGCTTCTCTCATAGGCAACCGAGCTACCGTCTCTCTCGTGTTAGCATGACATCGAGCATATAGTCTTCATTAGGACCATCTTTATCGCTTGCTCACTTCCTTGGTCGCACTAACCCCATTGTTCTCCGTTGTGTGTGTTTCCGTGTTTCCTTGACATAGATCACCACTCTTGACATTTGATTTTTGGATTTTATCCACATTTGACAATAGAATTTTCCGTTGATCTTTTTCGTTTGCTATCCACTCCTTACTCACCACATGTAGAGTTCTTAGCCTTTTGCGTGTGCTTTGAGTGTGTGTGTGAGTAACCCCGATACATTTTGACTTTGCTCTTGACTTGAACCATTTTTCCGATACTTTCTCAAAAGGTGGGATACTTGTGTAGTTTTTCTTCCACCATACATAAACACCTATCCTAGTGAGATATACATGATGACCCCACAAGAACAAGCCGAGATGAGAGCATACTTCGCCGAGCTAGATGCTCGAGAAACCAAAATGACACCCAAAGAGAAAGCCGAGTGCAACGCATACTTCAAACACCTTGAGAGCAAGAGTGACACACCCCATGAGTTGAGTGAGGACACTTTAATTTCTAACAACTTAACCTCTACTCCTCTTGTGTTGTCTTCCTTTTTGCTAGGTTGCTCGGACATCGACGACGTCATTGCCATGGAGATGAGGGACTCTACTATATGTGAGAAGAGCGACTCCACTATATGTGAGATGAGTGACTCCACTATATGTGAGCTTGATGAGTGCCTCCACTTTGAGAGCATGAGTGATACACCAAGTGAGATGAGAGTGGTAGTTGATAGGTCATGTGAGGCCATTTTCAATTCTAACATCGTACCCTCTACCTCTAGCGTGTTTCCTTATGTCTCATTAGGTTCCATGGATGACGAGACGCCGATCATGGAGAAAATGTACATGGTGCATGAAGATGATGATATCACACCATGCTTGCTTGAAGATGAACATGGAGGCCACCTCGAGCCTACCTCTTCCACAACACCTACGTCATATGAGCGGGGCTACAAAGGTACGTATATGGGTGTTGATGATGCCATGATCCCACTAGTGGACATGATGAATTGTGAGTGCATGCATGATGATGATGATGATACAATTGCTATGTCACATGCTCCGTTCTTATTCCCATGTGATGCTTTGCTTGATAACAATGTTGACCATGTGGAATTACTTGCTTGTGACAATATGGCCATGTCATGCTATGAGAGTTTCACTTTCTCTCCTATTGCTTGCAATATGTCGTACAATTGCTCTTTCCCATGTATTGCTTGCAATGTTGATAATGATGCTTGTGTTGTAACAACCTTGCCGAACAATTGCTCTTTCCCTAGGTTTGTCGACACCAATGATAAAATGTTGAACATGTTTTGTGCCAAATGCTTGCAATATTCTCACATTGATGCAACCAAAATGTTGAATTCTTTCTCTTTCCAATGCTTGGTTTGCAATGATGTTAATATGCTTGTGAATGAGATTGCCCCCATAGCTCTCTCAAATTTTGGAGACTTCGCATATATCCATGTTGAGCATGTTCCCATGTTTACTCCGCATATTCACCACATCTACTATGATAAATTGCTTAATACTAATGGTGATGTGCAAAAGAAATGGACCATCATGATGGATGATGTGTTCATATACCATGCACACACGTTCTTTGCTTTGCCTATTGTGTGTGTAGGTACACGGAAGACAAGGTCAACCTCGATTGAGCACGACTTGACGAAAAGAGCTCTTGAGAGCATAATACAAGTACAAGCGACTTGTGGATGAGCGTCAATGAATGGGTTCAACCCCACACATCTACTACACAAGATCTCTCGACGAGAGCACACCGGTATCTTGCTAAGGTGGCCTTCTACTTGCGCCCTCTTGCTAAACCCGTTGAACTTTGGCTACGCTTTGATTGCTCCTTTGCTTTTCTTGTGCTATTGATAGGGCTCTTGACAAGTGAAGGGACATTCAAGCGTTGGTGTCATCTACCTCCTCTACATGTTCACGAAGATTCATTGTCGAGGACGACTCTTTTTCAAGTGGGGGAGATGATGCAGCCCGACCTTCGGTCTCCACCGCATCATGTACATCAACTACAAGAACCACACTCAAGGCCGAGGTCACGGAGGCATGGAAGAGAAGAAGGAAGAAGAGCGCCCGAGGTCGCCAAGAAGAGACGGTGCATGAAGCACGACTGCTAGGCCGGATTATCCGCCTCACTAAGGCCGGACAATCCGCCCCCCTATGCGTCCAAGCCAATTCGGGCCAAGTCCCATGTATCCATATGTATGCCTAAACTACCCCTCCTTTATTGGCTCCCTATATATAGGCTCCCACCTCCCCCTTCATTAGGTTAGACATAATTTGAGTGAGAACTTGGCTTATGCCTCCACCATCCCTTTGGGATTAGGGAAACCCCCTCCTTAGATTACCTAATCTATTGTATCAAGGCACTCCTTATATGATTAATCTCTCACACTTGTGATTCTACCACCGGTCTCTCACTCGTGTGATTCTACCGATCGTATACCGATCTTTCCATCGGGGATTCTACCTCGTGTCTTTCTCTTGAGAGATTCTATCGGGATAGTGGTTCGGGCTATCGGGAGTAAACCGGAATTGTATCGGGTTGGTGTGTGTTTGCGTGTGTTCATCGTGTTCTTCGCCGTGTTCTTCGTGTTCTTCCTCTCCCCCGTCTTTCCCTCGGTCAATTAGTGAGATCGGGCAACCCACGTGGCCTTAGGCCCCATCACGTGTTTTTCTTGGTTATTCTCTCATTGCATGGAAGACGAAGAAACAGACCGCAGTTTCCCATTCGAGTGTAGAAGTCGAGTTGCGAGCTATGGCTCTTTTGACTGCTGAGGTGACTTGGTTATGGTGGTGGAGATTTTGGTGCCTCTGTTACGACATCCATGACTCTCTTGTCTGACAATACATGTGCTATCAGTATTGCACGTGACCCTCTGAAGCATGAGCTTACCAAACATATTGGTGTTGATGCTTCTTTTGTCCGTGCCAGTGTGCAGGATCAGATTATTGTGTTTCAGTATGTGCCTTCAGAGTTGCAATTGGCAGACTTCTTTACGAAGGCCCAGACTAGAGCGCAGCATAGATTTCTACTCTCCAAACTCAGTGTTGCTGATCCACCATGAGTTTGAGGAGGGGGGTGTTAGAGTTTATATATTGTATTTTCTCCAGTAGTTAGGGGGTTTCCTGCATATTTCACACCTGTATGTACATGTACTATATATTATGGCCTTTGGCCCCCGTGGAATACAAGTTGCTATTCCTCTAACACTCGTGACCCGGTGAAGCATTAGCTCACCAAGCACATTGGTGTTGATGCCTCCTCTCTGCGCACCGTTGTGCAGGATTGGGTACTATATATGCCTTCCGAGTTACAGTCAGTCGGCTGATTTCTTCACGAAGGACCAGACGAGAGCGCAACATGTGCTCCTTCTCTCCAAACTCAGTGTTATTGACCCATATTGAGTTTGAGGGGGGGGGGGGGTTACGGATATATAGGCCCGTTTCCTATATATCCCTAGTGTAGAAGGGGTTCCCTGCATATTGTCACACATGCACATGCTCTGTAAATGATAGTTGCTCATTCCCAACACTATTTACGAGGTTTGGCTATCTAACATCGCTGTAGATGCTCCATCTCATGACATAGTACACCGACGAAGCAATCACAGTGTTGACATAGTACACTGACAAGGCCCATCGAGGCCATCAGACAACATCTCAACCATGATGCCAGGCCGGTTCGGCGACCCCTGCCACGGGAGCCAGGGCGTGCCCTCATGATATCATGTCTAAGTTACAAGCCTTTGTGTAGTCTATTTTAGCTAATCGGGTGTCTTTATATATTAGGTATGGGTCACACATGTTCGACTCAAACAGGTAACCCTCTGCTAATTACACATATTTGACACACATATAATAGGGACTAGATGTTACCTTCAGTAGGGTGAGTGCTTTGTCCCCTTACGACATCCACATGGAAAATGCACAAAAGAAGCAGCATTGCTGCATACAGGAACCCTCCAAAGCTGGCCATGTCTGTACAGGAGAATTAGCGGCAACTTGGCTCCCTGACAAATCTGAGATCATAAACAAGCAAAGAAACAAGTGTTTAGGACCATTCCAACGATTGATGCATCCATAACGGAGGTGCTTATTTCTGGCATCTAAGATGTGAAAGCATTTCAATTGATTCAGATTCTTAACAGCGTGCTTGGCAGTAAGACCATCCTAATTAACAAAGATCAAAATCAACTCTCTTTTGTCATTGACTAGAGATATAAAAAAAATCAAAATCAACTCTTTTTTGTCATTGACTAGAGATAAAAGAGAAACAGCTTGCATAGTAGTAGTGCTTAAACACCACAGGAGATAATAATACATTAAAACTGACAGTAAGACCATCCTAATCAACAATCGGGGACTTGGCAGCTGAATTACCACATGCTACACTAGACGTGCTAACTTGTAAGGTATACGCGTAATGTGCACAAGGTAAATGGGAGTAGTTAGCAAGACAGCTTTTTTACACGGCAACAGCATACACGTTTCAGCAAAGTATTGGTACTAGCACAAGCATCTCTCCCGGTTACTTTTTCAGTTATCAGTTTTCACACAAAAATGGTTTCGAAATTGGAAGGAGCAAATGGAAAGGTACTGGAATCCAAAAAGGATCACGAGACCAAGAAAGCCACAGTATATGATGAACGGAAGAAGGGGGAACTGTAACGTGGAGCAGCAGCGGCAGATTTTTTCTTCTTTTGCTAAATAATCAGAAGAAGCAGCAGGAGGAGATGAATCGAACACCTGGGTGGCCGGAGGCGAGTGAAGAACCCGGGCGCCGGCGGCGGGAAAATGCGGAAGCGGAGCGGGCACTCCCTTCCAGACAGCGATTACTACCCGCCATGGAAAGAGAGGCCTCCGCCTTTTGTATCCGCCCCCATTGGGGTTGCGGCACGCACGGGAAGTGGGGAGTGGGGAGGAGGAAGAGTAGCAGCACTAGATTATTGGCGTGGCTTATTCTATTGTTGCGTCGGGGTTTGGCGATGCTGGGAGAAGAAGTGGTCCGCCCCGTCGCGGTTCATCTCCAATCGTGTCCCCTGAAGTTTTTTTGAGGACGTGCCACATTTAACTAGCTTCAGCCTTTTTCGTTTCGGTGCGGTTCAATACACTGTCTAACGCTCCGAGGCCGTTCTCCGTACACATGGGACGCTTCGGCGCGTCACACAGAGTAAGAAGCGAGACGGAGAGTGGCGGACCCGACGCGTCATTGACACACGAACGAAACGTAACCGTTACCTACCTCGCGATGAAAGTTTTATTGGCGCGCATCAACAGTGCAGTTTTCACAGAGACGCAGCGACACGTCTCGTCGCGTCTAGCTCTCCGTGTCAGCATTATTGCACACCACCGCTCACTCGCATCCCTCCAGCGTATAAAAATGGGTGCTCGCGCATCGTCTCTCATATAAACCCTAGCGCCTCTCATTCCCCAACCCTAGTCGTCACCATCTCAGGAGTCGAGAGCCATTCCATGGTTGGTAGAGGTTGAGGTCGAGGTCGTGGCTGTGCTGGAGCAGCAACGCCATCGCCAAGGTCACTGTCACCTGCGACGTCGTCGTCTTCCGACGAGGAGTGGGAGTTCGAGTTCATCGTCGTCCTCCATGGCGACCCACTCGGCATCCAGAGGATGCCGGGCAAATTCGTCGATTTCGTCGTCGGCAATGAGCCAGCCGCACTATCGCTGTGGGAGGTTAGCTGCGGCTTTTTGCCGGTGGCCGGTGGACGTGCTCTTCGACGGGCGTGGCAAGATGTACCTTCACATCGGCTGGGACAAGTTCACGCGCCCCCACGACCTCCAAGCCGGTTGCGTGCTCACATTCTGCTACCAAGGCGGTGAGGAGATGAGCGTGAGGGTGTTCGACGACACGTCCTGCCGCCGACACTACCATAGCGACGACGAAGAGGACGACGATTGAACATAGCGAGTGTTTTTCTTTGCAGCGAAGATGGCCGCCAGCCAATTTAAGCCACTAGTGTAGGTTTCTGGATGTTTTTCCTACACATCGAAGAACAACAACCGGGCACTCTTGGAGCCAGGTAGATTTTCAGTTTGGGTGATTGATAGTGCCTGAGAGTGTTTTTTCTTGCCAGCGTGTTTTTTCTTGCCAGCGAACACACGAAATCCGCGAGGCCAGCACTAGTTGGGTTTTCTCATTTTGCAATGTTTTAACCATGTTCCAAGCTACGTATTAATTTGTGTAATGTTCCTTCTCTCTATTGAAATGAAAATGCAAAAAAAGAAGAGTTATTTTAATGTAAAAACAAGTTTGGGGCCGCGTTTGGAGAGCGACGTACCCCAAACGCGGAACGAAGCGGAGGCGTCCCCCAAACGCTCGATCCGGCGCCGTTTGGGGGACGTTTTGGGGGACGCGACTGGAGATGCTCTTACCGCGCCACCCCATCTTCACTGGCGCGCCCCATAACGACTTCAATAACGATTTAGGGGTCTAGCGTTTCTTTTACCATATCAGCGCGTCCCAAAAGAAGCTGGCTAGTTTTGAAGCCCAATCGTCGGTAACCGCATATCGGCCCCTTCGCGTCAGGTGCCAAACGGGCGCGCCGGCACTCCCGTCCATGTAGGATTTCACCCTGTGAGACCCTCTTGGCAGCCAAACCCGCACGCTCTTCATCCGCTTTGCCCCCTCCCGGTCCACCTCCCACCACTCCAAATCACCATCGCTGTTGTCGCCGTGCCCCCCCCCCCACCCTAAAACCGCCGCCGTATCCAACGTCGACACCTCCGCCATCCCATACTGTCGGGTTGCCGAACTTACCGTCTCCCTCGGCTCCTACCCCGACGATCACTGCCCACAAGGTGTTCGGGGAATTGTCGCGATGGACATCAATGACGAGATGATGGCACATCTATTAATGGAGGAGGAAGCCAATGATACGTTGCAAACGTATCTATAATTTCTGATGCTCCATGCTTGTTTTACACCAATTTCTATATGTTTTGTCTACACTTCGTGGCATTTTTATGCATTTTTCGGAACTAACCTATTGACAAGATGCCACAGTGCCAGTTCCTGTTTGTTGTTGTTTTTGTATTTCAGAAAAATTATACAGACAATATTCTCAGAATTGGACGAAACAAAAGCCGAAGTTAATATTTTACCGTAACGAAGACGAAGTCCGGAGGAGAGACAGAGGGGCGCCACAGGGCAGCCACACCATCCCATGGCGCGGCCAAGGGTGGGCCCGCGCCATGGCATGGTGTGGGCCACCTAGGCCGCCACCGACCTCGCCCTTCCGCCTGTAAATTCCCTTCGACGCAAAAAACCTAAAACAGCCAGCCTCCATCCACGAAAAGTTTGGGGGGTCAGAAGTTCCTGTTCCGCACCCTGCCGGGGCGGGGATTGACCCCCGGAGCCATCTCCATCGACTCCCACCGCCTCCACTTCGACTTCATGATGGTTCGTGAGTAGTTCCCCCTTGGACTACGGGTTCTTGGCTACAGTTAGTTGGTACTCTCTCCCATGTACTTCAATACAATGATCTCATGAGCTGCCTTACATGATTGAGATTCATATGATGTAATTGGTGTTGTGTTTGTTGGGATCTGATAAATTGTGGAATTGTGATCAGATTGTTCATCGTATTATCATACTACTGTTATTTAAGATCTTGCATGCTCTTCGGTACTTGTAGTTATCCTGATCAAGTAGTTGCATGTATCTCCAAGAGGGAGTATTTATGCTCAATAGTGGGTTCATGCCTCTAGTTTTCTGGAAGAGTGACAATAACTTCTAAGATTATAGATGTGTTGTTGCTACTAGGGAGAAAACAACAATGTTTTGTCTAAGGATGATTCTATTGTTTACTTTATACACATTGCTTTATGCGATAATGTGTTGTTTGCAATTTAATACTGGAAGGGGTTCGAATGATAACTTGAAGGTGGATTATTAGTCATAGATGCAGTTAGATTACTGTTTATGTATTATGTTGTAATGCCCAATTAAATACTACAGTAAACTTTATCTTATCATAGCATGCATTGTCATGCCCTCACAATTATTAATTGCATAACTGTAATTTGCTCACCCAACACATGTTATTTGGAGAGTTACCACTAGTGATAGCTGAAACCCCGGTCCTTAGCTTCTGTCATCATCATTACTTTACAGTAAACTACACACTGAAATATTTTCCGGTGTCATCTCCTCTGTGCTATTGCTGCTGTGTTACTATTACCATTGCTCTCATATTACTGATGTTTTCACATCACCTCTATTACTAGTGTTTTTCCAGGTGCAGATGAATTGACAACTCCGCCGTTAAGGCATATAACTATTACTTAGCTCCCCTTGTGTCGAATCAATAAATTTGGGTTTTACTTCCCTCGAAGACTGTTGCGATCCCCTATACTTGTGGGTCATCAAGACTATTTTCTGGCATTGTTGTCGGGGAGGCATAGCTCTACTTGTAAGTTCACCTTGGGCGTATACTTTAACTATCTCTCTGTTTTTATTTTATTTTATTTTGTCTTGTCTAGTTTATTTGTGCTTAGTTTATTTCTGTTTAGTTGTGTTTTGTTTTGTTTACTTTTGTCTAGTTTATTTTTGTCTTGTTTTATTTTTTTTATACCCGAAAATTCATAAAAATTTGAAAAACCGAAAATCTAAAAACTGTTGTTATGGAAGAACATGCTAGAACCTCTATGGAGATATTTATAAAATATAGGAATCATATAAGGGTAAAGTCATAAGAGGCGTGTTACAAAAGTTGAATCTAGTTGCTAACATTTTGCTTAAACGCCATGATATAAATTGTTGCTCTGAACATGATACTAAACATCTTAAATTCCAATGTGGGTTTAGTAAAAAAGTTTTAATTGTGAAATATCATTGGAATAATTTAGGATTCCCGGCGCCAATTTAGGATGCACAAGGATCTGTTTATGAAGATTGTGTTCACCGTAAGGGAGTATGAAACATATTTCATGTGCAAGCAAGACTGCACCAGATTATGAGGATTCTCATTAATTCAGAAGTACACGGCTGATATGCGTTGTCTTGCATACGGAGCTCCCGCAGCTGCAACAGAGCATCTTGTAGCTTGCGCCGCCCCAGAGAACCGGGCCATCATCACGCTCCCATCACGCGTATGCCTATGGATAAGCAGTATCCTGTAACAGGCGGGATGGGACGTGCCCAACGACTTTTACACCCGAGCGTGAGTCCAGATGGCTTCTCCTGCAAGGCTCCGCCAACTTCTAGAGCCAGGTCGGGGAATGATGAAGCCGTCCAAGAGACATGCACAACCGTCCAGGCGATGCCGACGCCGGCCAAGCCCATCCAAAGCCGACCAAGGCCATGGTGCAGCCGGCCATGCATGGCCAAGCCAGCCAAGACGAGGATCTAGCCGGACACGGTCAAGCAAGCTGCTCCTCAGCCGGCTCTACCGCGGCGTAGCCGGCTCCAAGACAACTGGTTCACAGACCTTTGGCATACCCGGGGTCATCCCGCCGATAGTTGCAGTGTTTGGGCCTCTTTATTTGAAGTAACCAACTGAAGAAGATACATCTCGCATCCTGGCACAAAATGCAGCGAGAGGTTTTCCGAGGATGCTGGGGGTTGGAAGAATTTCCCATTTGCTTGGCAAGGGCTATACAAGGGGCACACCGGAGAGTTCAGTGTCATACTTATGGCAGTGACTGACTATGACCTCTGGATTTGGCACATTTTTTTTGGCATGGCAAGAACTCAAAACTACATCAATGTGTTGCAACACTCTCCGGTGTTTGTTGCAAGGCTAGCTGAGGGACATGCTCTGCCGGTCAACTTCGAGATCAAGGGCTATGCATACAACAAGGGGTACTATCTAGCCGACAGTATCTATCTAGAGTATGCTACATTTGTGAAGAAAATTTCAGATCATATTCGGATAATGAGGCTTATTTGCAGCATGCCAAGAAACATGTCGCAAGGATGTAGAGAGGGCATTTGACGTGCTTAAACAATGTTTTGCCATTGTTCGTTACCCTTCTCTCACCTGGTCGGAGTTTCAGATGTGGGAGCTGATGAATGCTTATGTGATCATGCATAATATGCTCATTGAGAGTGAGCGCAACGCACCTACGGATGGTGATCAATCATTTGATTTTCAGGGACCTCTTACTCATGTTGAGCACGTACCGACAGAGTTTGCCGCTTTCCTCCGGAATTATGAAGAAATTCGAGATGGTGTTCATTCTCAACTACAGAATAACCTAGTTAAGTATTTGTGGTGCGAAGAAGAAACACTCTATGATTCATGAACTTGTTGGATTGCAAATTTATTTGACGCTTCTATGAATAATTTAATTTGTATTTCTAAACTAGGTGTGTGAAATAATTTGTATGTTTAAACACTGTAAATAACTGTTTAAAGTGGTTGCAAAATGTTAAAATTTGGTGAGAGGAAAAAAATTAAATTTGGAAAATGGCAGTATAGGACGCGCCGGTGTGCAATGATCTTCCCAAACTAAGGAGCTCATGCCAACGCGTCCCATACTTTGGGCGTGCATGCTCTGATATCTCCTAGATTGAGGAGTGAAGTTATAGAAAATTGTGTTGCTTTTGCAACGCGTGTCAGCATTTTCAGTATTTTCAATGGAATTTTGTTCCGATTGTATTGATAAAAACTGCATTATAATGGATTTCTCATTTCGTGCCGTGAACAGTTTCATTAGTTAGATTTAAGCGCAGTGATTCAATTGTTTCTTTTGTACGCTCTTGAGGTAACCTTCTGAACTAAAGAATTATAATATATATTATGAGCTTTCAAAAAAATACAATATATATTACGAAACACAAATTTTGGATTATATTTGATGGAATTTGTACCATACTTACTCCGTTGCATTAATTGGATTCATTCGAAAATAGTTTGCATTAAATGAAGCACACAATGGTATGTCTATGGATCAAGTATCAAGAGGCAAAGATGAGCCTAGGGGTATGTCTCGGCCAGCGTCGTGCCATGGGAGATGAGAGTGCTTTCAACCCAAAGCCTTTAGCTGATGTATGTTTGGTCGAATGGCGACACCTCGAGGTCTAGGGATGGTGTTACGGGCCTGGGCGAAAGTATAGCATGGCCTCTGCCGGTGCCTCCACGACGTCCTTCAATGATGTTTCCTTCCTCGAAGGTGTCGAGTGAAGACCCCTCCTTTAGACTTTTATGACTTATTAAGTACATGTTCTTGCTTTTAGACCACGGTGGCTTCAGTTGCGGTGCGAGTGAGGGTTGTTGGTTGTGGATAGTCTCGGTGCTGCTCACGGGCAACATATGATTTGGCTTTCTCGACGAATGCAAGTGAATTTCGTAATGTATTTTTGCTTGTTTCTCTTCCTTTGGTGGCATTGTGTTGCTATATGTGCGATCATACGTAGCTGGTAACCCAACAAGTAGTTATATTGTACTTCTTCTAGCTAGTCGTGGCTTCATTAATTCAATGCCGGGCTTATTTCGAATCTTCCATCTAAAAATTAGGCAAAAATGATTAAGTTATATAGGCATAGTACTCATTGGCCACTACATAATTTGAGAAAACCTTTAACCACTAATTTGATCAACAAAATATAAAATATATGCTATAACATTAATATCATCAAAAACTAGTTTTAAATATGAATTCAGTAGTTTGTGAAATATATCTCATATTTTATACACTAAATGAGTGGTCAAAGTATTATTAAGTACCTACTAATCTAATAAACTAACGGGGCCTAGGCGGAAGTCTAGCACAGCCTCTGCCCGTGCCTCCACGACGTCCTTCGGTGTCGGTTTCGCTGCTTGAAGGCGTCGAGTGAAGGGCCCTCCTTTCATCTTTTGCGACTTATTAAGTACATGTTCTTGCTTTGAGACCACAGTGTGGATTCAGCTGCGGTGTGAGTGAGGGTTGTTGGTTTTGGATAGTCTTGGTGCCGCTCCCGGGCACATAAGACGTGGCTTTCTCGACCGATGCAAGTGAACTTCGTAGTGTAGTTTTGCATGTTTCTCCTCCTTTTGTGGTATTTTGTTGCTACTTATGCGATCATATGTAGCTGGTAACCCAACAAGTGGTTGTATTGTAGTTCTTCTAGCCGGTTGTTAGCTTCATTAATTCAAAGCTGGGCTTATTTCGAGTTTTTCATCTAAAAATGAGGCAAAGATGATTAAGTTACATATACGTCCTTGGCCACTGCATACTTCGAGAAAAACTTTAACCATTAATTTGATCAATAAAAATATAAGATATATGCTACAAAATTTGTCTCATCGAAAACTAGTTTTAAATATGAATTCAATAGTTTGTGAAATATATCTCATATTTTATCCACTAAATGAGTGGTCAAAGTATTTTGAAATACCTACTAAACTAATAAACTGGTGTATTTAAGTTCCTTAATTGGTCCTGTGGAGAGCGTGTGGTTTCATTCTTTTAGACTAGCCACAATGGGAGTATCATAAATAGTATCATGCATGCCATGTTGTCAAAAATCTGATGTGGCACAATAATTAATGAGGTGAGAGATGAGAGTGGTATCATAATATGATACCGTATCATAATATGATACCGTATCATAATATGATACCGTATCATAGCACGTAAAACTAGAAAACTTAATGACAAACACATCATGTACACACATTTGCATTGAGATTGTACAAAACATTAAATACGATGATACTATAATACTATCTTATGATACTATGCATTGCGGGGTTAGTATCATAAACTAGTATCATATGCATGATACTAGTGTATGATACTTCCCATTGTGACTAGTCTTAGCACACAGTGGGAGTATTTAAGACTTACATTTTGACCTAAACAACATATTTGACCATTCCTAAGCCATTTTTTTAAACAATTCCTAAGCCAGTTGTTTATAGTCTAAAATGGTTGAATAGGATAATCAGAAGGATTAGGTGGTACGGACCTCCAAAATAACTGGCTAATAAAGTCAGCGAGACAGGCTGTTTTTTTTTTTTTTGAATTTAGCGAGACATCTGTTGTTTTCACCATAAGTTCGAGCATCTCCAAGGGGAGATCCTCATTTCTGTCCCGTTTTATCAACCGCGCATAGGATCTGGGATCCAATTTTAAACATTATACATATTTGATAGACATATTTTCATGCAAATTTACATATTTAAAATCCGATACACACCCAAAGACAAAGTTCACACAATCAAATGGACATATTGGTTTCCACATGTGCTTAACTAAATCAACTTGGAATTGTTCATCATTAGCTTGGTGACGAATATCTCGGTGCATCTGGAGGTATGCTTCAAACTCTTGTGGTGCATGCTCTGACAAAATCAAAGACACTTGAAAGTCCCACCCTCCTAGTTGTTGTGCCTCCTCATGCTCATCATCTATAATCATGGTGTACATGATCACATAAGTAATTATCATTTTTTCATGTTCTTGCAGGTGCCGAACAATAGCCTAACAGGCTTGCATGACACCAAATGCCCGCTCCACATCCTCCCTGCAAGTATCTTGTTCTCTTGCATAACAAGCTTCTTTCTTATTCTAGGGTTCAGAGATTATATTCACTTTCCAAACGCAGAAGGGTCTTCGACAAGGTGATCCCCTATCTCCTCTGTTATTTAATATTGTAGCCGACATGCTTGCCATCCTAATTTCTAGAGCCAAAGAAGATGGTCAGGTACAAGGGTTAATTCCGCACTTAGTTGATGGGGGAGTATCTATCTTGCAATACACCGATGATACTATTATTTTATGGAACATAATTTAGAAAAGGCTTTAAATATGAAGCTAATTCTTTGTATATTCGAATAGCTTTCGGGGTTGAAGATTAATTTTCACAAGAGCGAGCTCTTCAGTTTTGGTCAAGCAAAAGAAATAGAAGATCAGTATAGGGATTTGTTTGGTTGCGAGGTTGGTAAGCTGCCTTTCAGATACCTTGGCATTCATATACACTTTAGGAAGCTAAAAAATGGAGAATGGAAAGTTGTAGAGGACCGCTTCAAAAAAAGCTTAGTTGCTGGATTGGTAAGCTGCTATCCTATACCATGGGGACCGGTTAGTTCTTATTAACTCGGTTCTTACGTGAGTTTGCCCATATTTATGTTATATTTTCTTGAAATACCTATAAGGGTACGTAAAAGATTGGATTTTTTAGATCGAGATTTTTTTTTGGCAAAGTGATGGTTACAAAAGAAAGTATAGACTAACTAAGTGAAACATCATATGCCGTTCCAATGATCAAGGGGGTCTTGGAGTTGAGGTTTTAGATATAAAAAACAAGTGTTTACTTAGTAAGTGGCTATTTAAACTCTTGAACGAGAAGGGGGTGTGGAAAGAACTTATCTTCAATAAGTATTTACATTCTAACACCCTCTCTCAAGTCCAAGCTAAACCTTGTGATTCGCCATTTTGGAAAGGATTGATGAAAGTGAAGGAGGATTTTTTCTAGGGGTTCTTTCAAGATTGGAAATGGTCTGGATACGAGGTTTTGGGAAGATTCTTGGTTGAGAGATAAACCTCTAGCTCAACAATACCCCGCTCTTCACAATATTGTTCAGCACAAAAATGTGTTGGTAGCAGATGTGCTAAACGAATTTCCACTAAATATAACTTTTAGACGAAATTTTAATGAATACAGGTGGTTACATTTATTTGGTAGACTAGTTCATGTCAACCTTTCTAATGATGATGATTCTTTTGTTTGGAACTTGACCACCTCTGGAGGATTCACGGTCAAGTCTATGTATCTCGATCTTCTTAATGGGCATACTGTGATTCTTCGTAAGTATATTTGGAAAATTAAAGTACCACTAAAAGTTAGAGTGTTACGTGGTTCTTACACAGAAAGGTGATTTTAACAAAGGACAATTTAATTAAGTAAAATTGGTAAGGTAATTCGACATGCTATTTTTGTGACAAAGAGTAGACAATTCAACATTTATTCTTTCAATGTCCTATGACTAAAGTCATCTGGCGGATTATTCACATGTCCTTTGGAAATTCACCTCCCAAAAATATTGCAAATCTCTTCGGAAATTAGCTTAATGGCCTTCAAAATAGTATCAAACACCAAACTAGAGTTGGTATTTGTGCTCTCTTATGGGTAATATGGCATGTCCGCAATGATTTTATTTTTAACAAATCAAAACACGCTTCTTTTTTGCAGGTTATTCCTCTTGCTATTCATTGGACCCGTTCGGGGCTATGTCTCCAGCCGGAGGAGCACCGCTAGGCCATGGATTTTGGGTGCACCCGTTTTGAGACGGTCGCTTAGGACTTATTCAGCCGGTGCGGCTGGTAGCTTGATCGAAGGATAACATGTTGATCCATTGGCGTTTTTTTTGTCGATCCTTCTTTAAGTGGTTGATTCATGTTGCGACTCTTAGTGATCCGTGATTTTCAATAAGTTTTTAATAAGGCGACTGGATTGATGCTTCAATAAATTTAAATAAAGGTTGTATGCATCTCTTCGATGCAGAGGCCGGGGTATTTTCCCTATTTCAAAAAAAAGAGATTGTATTCACAAATGTGGACCATGCATGATATATACCATATGTAAGCTAGTACCCTTTTGTGTAGTCATGGGCGTTGACTGTAAAGTTGCACTCTTGTGTCTAACCTTCAACAAACCTAGAGAAAATTAGAGAGCGTTGCAGCACTTTGATATCATTGTGAGAACCAGCCATACCGAAAAAGAGTGCCAGATACGAAAATCTTAAGATGCCACTTCTTAAAAAATGATTGTGCAACCGTCAACATGCACTTTGTACTTCTCTACCAAGCAAACAAATAATTCTTATATTTCTAGTGCATGCAATTGATGCTTCCAAGCATCCCAGTAAAGCCCCTTCAAGAGCTAGTAGGCATAAGACGAGTTGTGTCCTCAACATTTGACCCTCTCAAGTAGTGCTCGTACACTTCCACCACTGCTTTGCAGAACCTGCACATTGCTTCAAGACAGGTAGATTCACCCATGTATCAACATGATCATCAACAACTCCATATGCCAAAACCCGAACTAGGGAAAAGCATTTCTGAATGGAACAAAACCCAAGCCTAATGGTGGCATATCTCTTTGCATTATCATAAGCTTTCACACCCTACAATATACGGTTGAACACAACCCTTCGCAGGCAGAAGCATCGATGAAATTAATCTGGGGTATAGAGAGTGCATGCCGGATTGCACGGCATTTCTATCGCGGTTCAAGGTTTGATGGCCTTGGACAGATCCTCTGAGTATGGCACACTGCTGGTTTCCGTATAGAACGAGAGAAACCGCGAGCAAGATGTATTCATCATCGATCAACCGACGAGTCATTTGAAGAAGTGTCAAATCACATTGAAAGTACAATCCGTTATTATCTATAACAAAACATTGAAAGTACAATCACCAACTATGCGCAAAGAAAGATATCGTAGAAGTTTGAGATTTTTTTACATATAATAATGGTTCAAGCAAATGATCGAATACCTTGTGGGCGGAGAGAAGAGCTGCGGAGCTTTAGGCGTCATAGGAATTCGAGGCTCTGGGCGGCGAGGTAGAGCTCTAGGTGGCAGCGCTCACGACGGTTGGAGGAAGGGTGCAATAACGGTTCTTGGGAGTAGGGTAGGCGAGATCGAAGGTGCAGTGGCTAGGGCGGAAACAGATAGGTCGCGACCGAGGGGAACCACCGACAGGATCGGAAAAGCTAGCATCAGCGGTGAGTTGCAGTATCTTTTTTCGGCAGTGGCGCGATGCAGAGACGGGGAGGGAGCATGGTGACAGCCGGTCGTGAGTGTGCTCATCGGGGTGGTTGATGGAGAGGGGGGGCTGAGCGCGGGAGGTTAACGAGCAGGGCATCCATGGACCAAGCTAGAGAGCGTGCACCGCTCTGGGGTCAAAATGGGGCCTCTAGGCAGATAACGGACCACGGACACATGATAGGGCCGACAATGGGCGCAATTCTAACACAGGCGGATGCATGGACGCTTTCAAAAAGATGGTGCATGTTGGGTTGGGGGGCGTATTGGGTTGGGGAACGTATCAGGTGAAAACGACACAATTCCTGGAAATCTGAAAATATCTATAAAAAGCGTTGGATTTTGTACCAGCAATCCGATCGCCAAGCTCATTCCCACCTCCCCCATTTTGTAAAACAATCCTTGCAGTCAGAAGAAAAACCAACCCCGTCCTCAATCTCTCTCTCTCTCTCTCTAGCCTCCACTGTCAATCTTCGATTCTCCATTTCCATCCGCACATGGAGGTGTTTCCCGGCGTGCACTGCCTATTGCAGCAAACCCCTGATTTCTACAGGATTAGTGGAGCAAATCAGTCCGCAATGTTTTGTTTCTTGAGTTGGAGTGGGAGCAAAGATTCATCTGTTCGGGCTGCCTTCATGAGGACAAGTTTTTTCTTTTTTGAAGTTTCGCTCTCAGGCTTTTATTCAAAGGACGACAAAATGTCTGATTGAACAGGCTCAATCAGAAAATCAGGGATAAGTTCATAAGTAATATCTAACGGAACAATTGAGAGAGCCTCATGAGCACAAGCATGTGCCGCTTTATTAGCCTCCCTCCTAGCAAAACAGAACTTAAAACCCTGAAAATCGAAGACAGTAGCTTTCATCTCCCGAAGAATCTGCCCCGAAGCAGATCGATGCAGCTTTCCTTCGTTCCATGTTTTCACCATCAGTTGGCAATCAGTCTCCACATGTTAATTTCTTGACCCGTTCTCAATTTGCTAAAGATCTCCTAATTTTCATTCTTCATGACCATGTGCTCCTGAATGATGGGATTTCTTTCCCTATATAAATGGTGGTATGTTTAATTTTTTTTTGTATTGTTTAGATCTCATTCTGTGGGTGCTCGTGTTCCTTGAATTGTGCTGGCATACTGACCATGGAATTGATTGCTGAATATGCATGTTTTTTCTCTTTCCTCATGGCCTAGCCTGAATCAAAACCGCATGATCCATGTTTGTGCTGGTTCATAAAATCGGACACCCCGTTAGGCCGCGTCGGATTGAAATAGCTTTGGGATGCGCGCTGGGTGCGGTTTGTAGGGATTCGTAGCATAGAAAACAAAAAAAAATCCTACCGCAAGAACGAATAACAAGCCAAGATCTAATCTAGTAGATGGCAGCAACGAGATGAGATCATCATACCTTCGAAGATCGCTAGGCGTTAACATGATAAATCTCATGGAGTCGATCACTTGCCGGTTTCAAAAATGCGTAGAATATCTTGACGGTGCCACAATCGGGAAGCACCTCCGCACTCGGTCACACGTACGGTGTCGATGAAGACGTCCTTCTCCCCGTTCCAGCGGGCAACAGAAGTAGTAGATCCTCCTCGGAATCCCGGCAGCACGACGGCGTGGTGATAGTGGTGGTGAAGAACTCCGGCAAGGCTTCGCCGTAAGCCGTGCGGGAGATAAGTGAAGGAGGGAGTCGCTAGGGTTTAGAGAGAGGGGGCTAGAGCGCCGGCTCTTGGTTCCCTTGGTGGTGCGGCCAAGTAGTCGCCAGCCCCTCCCCTCCTCTCCCCTTTAAATAGCTAGGGTTCACCCAAAAACCACATTGAAGTCCAACTAAAAAAACTTACCAAATTGGGAAACCTAGATCAAGAGGGGTTCCTCCCTTTCCTTCTCATGTGGCCGGCCATGATGGTGGAGTCCACCATGGACTCCACCTTCTCACTTGGTGGGTCGGCTAGGGCTGGAGGGACTCCACCTGCCGTAGTGATTTATTCCGGATGATTCTAGAACTTTCTAGAACCTTCCATAAATTCACCGGACCACTCCCAAACTTGGAATGTGACTTCCCATATATGAATCTTATTCTCCGGACCATTCCGGAACTCCTCGTGATGTCCTGGATCCCATCCAAGACTCCGAACAATATTTAAACTCCATTATATATTCTATATCTACTTAAAACGACATCGAACCTTAAGTGTGTCACCCTACGGTTCGTGAACTATGCAGACATGATCGAGACACTTCTTCGATAAATAACCAATAGCGGGACCTGGAGATACATAATGGCTTCCACATATTCAACGATGACTTTGTGATCGAAAGAACCATTAACATACGATACTGATTTCCTTTGCCACGCGATATTTTACTTATCCGAAGTTTGATCGTCGGTATCTCTATACCTAGTTCAACCTCGTTACCGACAAGTACTCTTTACTCGTACCGTGATATGATATCCCTTGTGAGCCATTCACATGCTTGCAAGCTAATTGGATGCCATTCCACCGAGAGGGCCCAGAGTATATCTATCCGTCATTTGGATGGACAAATTCTACTATTGATCCATGTGCTTCAACCTATATTTTCCAAACACTTAATGCCACCTTTATAAGTACCCATTTACGAAGTAGTGTTTGATGTCATCAAAGCATCCATCCGGTGTAGGTGATTAACATGGTCTCATAGTTGAAGGATTAGGTTACTATGTATCTTAAAGCTTGAAGCAAAACGAACTTAATGATTTGATAATATGCTACACTTACTATGGGTGTATGTCCATCACATCATTCACCTAATGATATGATGTTGTTATTAATAACATCGAATGTTCATGATCATGAAACTATGATCATTATTAATCAACAAACTAGTTTAACAAGAGGCTTAAGACTCTTTTATGTTTACAAAACACAAGTATTAATGTTTCCGGTTAATACAATTATAGCATGGGTTTATCATAAACACAAAGATATAATCATAACCATTTTATTGTTGCCTCTTGGGCATATCTCCAACACAGTTATATGTCCGGCGCGCCCCAAATAGCTCTGGGGAACTCTTTGGGGCCTCCGACTAGAGATGCTCTTATAACAACTCGAAGGGAACCCTCCAAATAGTGTTAGGAAACCAGGGCGGACCAAGAGAAGGCCGTGGCATACTCAAGGGACCAACCGTGCATATGACTTGCCTTAGTGCCTCCCGTCGGCGTAAATTCTCGGCAGTGATCGTGATGTCGAACTAAAGACGAGGAAAACTTGCGCTGAAATCATAACCTCATATCTATTTTTTTCGTGAAAACGTAAAAAACTTTGAGTTTTGATGCACTGATACGAAAATAGTTCATATATGTACATGCCCAAAGAAGAACAGACACCACACCATACAACTCAACCCAAAGAAACTATCCTAGGGGAACAACCCAGGCCCCCGTGATCTTGCCTCGAGTTTGATTGTGTGAAGCAGGGTTGCCACAAAGGGTTGCGTTGTCGAAGAAGACCATGTCGCGATGCTTCCAGATCCACCACGTTGGGAGCTTGACGAAGTTCCCTTGTGCATCGCGGGTGTGGATCAAAGCGTCCTTGCCCACCATCCCGTGAAGTCATTCTCGGCACCAGGTGGAGTGGCAGTGGATCGGATCCAGCACATCACCTCGTACCATATTTTCCTAGCAAAGGGACAAGACATGAGGATGTGTCCCATCATCTCCATCGACTGATCACACATTGGGCAGCTCGTAGGGTGGGGTAGCCCGTGGCTTGCAAGCTGCTCCGCCGTCCAACACATGTACTAACACGCTAGCTAGATGAAGAATTTCACCCCGGGAGCCTACGACTTCCTTCAAGATTTTGACACAAGCGATTCTTTAAAGAGGATGTTGTAGCAAGATTTAGAATAGTATTGGGCATAAGTCCCCAACCTCCAAACCAACAAATCCACTTCCGCAAAGCTGAATCTTACGCAGCTGGATCCACACCCTAAACTCGGGTATGGATCCGGCTGCGTGAGGCTTAGCTTGCCCTCTGGCTGTTAAGGTCTAGATCCGGCACTGCTGGATACATAAACAATCTGTCCATTGGAGGGTGACCGGACACAGCTTGTCTGGTGCAACTAATGTAATTTCTCAAACAGATACGGGCATGTATATATTGTTCTCTTTTTATTTTCAAATGGACACGGAAAAGTTATAGGAGCAAGTCGATGTCTAGAAACCTATTTGCGGTGTATGTCTTTCGCTCAACCAAAAAAAAATGAAATTCCTAGTTAGCCCTAGCTGAGTAGAGTGGTGGTACAAAACGAGCTCTCACACATCATAAAAGTTGTTGAGATGCTCTTGGTGGAGTGGAGGACCCTGTCACAGATGCTGCCACAATGTTTCAAAGAAGACAAGAAGCAAACTTGGTCGTTATCTCCATGAGTTAAATCTGAATTGTACTCTCATTGAGAATAGTAAAGGAAATAAACCTCTTATTAGCCAAGGCGTTAACAGTAAGAATCAAGTGACCAAGTGGAAGGAAAAAGGTAAAGCAATTTGGTCCGCTCTACGGGAAGGATGGCTTAAAATCAATACTGACGCCGCAGTTGATGTGATGCAAGGTACTTGCTCGATTGCCTGCATTTGCAAAGATAGTTCTGGTCGTGTGTTATGGGCTCGCAGTGAATCTATGCTTAAGTGCATGGTCGTGTCTGAGGCGGAAGCAAAGCAGGCCTTCAGAGAATAGACGATGTGAGTTTGGCTTCCACTATCTTAGAGTCGGACTGTGCTGTTGCAGTGGAAGGAATCAATAGAAAAAACCAGGGGCAGTCTCACGCCTGGAATTTTTTTGAAGACATTAAGAAGATCCAAGATAGGTGCTTCAGGTTTGAGGCGCGGAGAATAGGAAGAGAGGGTAATGAAATGGCCCATAGGCTAGCTTCTTTAGCTAGGTTAGCTGGTTATGGCCAATCCTGGATGGGGCATGTCCCTCTAGGGATGGCAATGGGTACCCATCACCCGCGTACCCGCCGGGTAAAAACCCAATAGGAGTACGGGTTTGGGACAAAATATTACCCATGGGTTTGTAAATGGAAAAATATCATACCCATCGGGTAGAGTGGGTATGGGTATGGGATCATAGAACCCATACCCGTGTACCCATGTACCCATCTAAAATTAACAAGTAGGCCACTGAAATATTCTAAACTACTTAATTTTCCCTAAGCATGCCTTCATGTTGCTAGGCTGAACCTCACGCTTTCCGGTCTCACAACCGTTGGTATGTTAGTGAGGATTAGACCCCTATTTAGGATCACTTCACCTCTTGTGATATATTTTTAATCAATTTGATGTGTTGTAAGCGCGGGTATTTTTACCCGTGGGTACCCATTTACCCTGTCGGGTGACGGGTATGGGAAAAACTTGTACCCGTTGACGGGTATGGGTACGGGTGATGGGTAAGAATAAAGGTGACGGGTACGGGTATGGGATGGCTCTACCCGTACCCATACCCTGCGGGTGCCATCCCTATGTCCCTCTGGAGTTGGTCCAGTTGGTTGAGTCAGAGTATGTAAAACTGTTATTTCTGATCAATGAAACCCGCTTTCCCCGTAAAAAAAAAAAGTAGCAAACTTGGTTATTAAGAAAACCCTACGACACGCTCAAAAATGAGTGACTCGTTTTTACAACAGAAACACGAATGAGAGGGAGCTCTAACTCGGAGACATGGTAGATGGTACCTTAAGGTACACCACTACAGGCATGCTTCTCTTAGCATTCACAGATGCTTCAGAATTCACTCTTTTAAGCTTCAAGAAAAGAATTCACTTATAAGTACTATGGCCCATTTCAAGTGCATGAGAAAGTTGGTCAAACAACATACAAACTGCTCCTATCTGATGGATACAATCTGGACCCCACGCTTCATGTGAGCAAATTCAGAGAACATGTTGGACCTGTGGCAGCACCAGCGGTCCAGCACCTCCATTCCTTTGATATTATGATTTTTTTTTTTCGCGAGTACGCCAAAGACGTACCATATCTTTATAGAAGGTAGAAGTTTGAGTACAAGAACGGCACCACTCGCTACAAGCAACGAGCGTAACCCCACACAACACCGGCTACAGACCAAACAACCACAACACAAAGAACCTGCCCTAAGCAACAAACCAAGCCGCGTCTCGACCGACGCCAAGCACCTCCTAAAAGGAACGGCTCCCAGAGAAACGTCCTTGTCAACGCACCATCCGAAGGAGATCAATGGCGGGACTTGGACGGATCCCAGAAGCTGTCCTCCAGAACATGCCAGCAGCGACGAGCATAGCGCCTAGGAGAACTGCCAAGAACCGCTGCGTCGCCGGATTAAAGCCGCCAAGGACCTCTGCGCCTTGTCTTCCTACCCGATGCTCCCAACAGAGTTACGACGACAAAGACGCCGCCATCGAGCCGATCCACAAATCGAGGCTTTCGCCCGAAGACAACATCCAGCTCCAAGCAGGTTAGGGAGATTCCGACACTCCTGGGCGGCGCCTCCAAGGAGGGGAACGACACCCGCGGGCGCCGTCGCCGCCGGCCCGACTGAGCCAAGCTAGACTTTCGTCCGAAGCGTCGCAAGCCTCCCCCACCTCCGGAACTGGGGCCATACCGTCCGTGAGGTCTCGCACCGCCGCCGTCGCAGCCCCTCGTCGATGAAGTCGCAAAAACCGCAGAAACTCCGAAACACCCACCGCATGGCTCAAGGCAAGGCGAAGACTCCAACTCCAACTCCATCCCGACGAGGCACCGCAGCCTTCACACCCGCCGGCATGAAGCACTGCGGCCATCACTCCCGCTCCTCCGGCTTGAGCTGGGGTGGCCCTCCACGGACGCTGCCCGCTCCAGGCAAGACGTCCCTCCCGGCCTTCCCGCCCCCGGACCCAGATCGGGCCCGCAAGCCCAGATCGGGCCCGGGCCGCCAGCTCCTGCCTGCCTGCGACGCCGGCGAGGAGCACCGCAGTAGCGCCGGCCATGGTGGCAGCGGTCCTCTGCTCGCCAGGGCGCTCCCTGGACGAGGCCTCCGCGCCGCCGCCACCCCGCCTGCCGCTCCCGGACGCCACTCACGAAGCCGCCGCACCTCCACGACCTCCCTCCGCCCGCCTCGCCGGGATCTCCTCTCCTCTCCTCTTCACCCGACCCCTCCGCCACGCGCCGCCGGGAACCACTCTGTAGAAGCCGACAGACGCAGTCGTCGCCCGCGAGGAGGCGACCACGCCGCCGAGCTCCGCCGCCGAGCTCTCGAGGAAACGCCTCGCCGCGGCGCGCCGGCCCGCCGCGCAAGGTGCCGTCGCATCCTCGTAGAGGATCTCCAACGCCCGAGGGAGAGGCCCCGCGCCACCTCCGCACGGACAAGATCCAAGAGCCCCCGCCGCCGGCACCGCCAGGGCTTTGCCCGGCGGCGGCGGCGGGGGGAGCAGGGGGAAGGGGCTGGGGCTAGGGTTTGGTGGAATCGCCCGCCCGTCGCCCGCGGGGAGCGACAGGACGGGCCCCTATATTATGATATATATGATCATGGCAAACATAGAAATTGACCCTGAAACTGTTTTGAACAGAAAACTGATACCGAGGAAACAAGGAGATGTCGGTGTGCCTACTGTCCGGTGGCTAATCAACTTACTAAATGACTCAACTACTTGGGTCTTGGGAGGACTACAGCTTCATCCAAAAAGTATCCTCAGACTTCCAGCCTTGAGGAAAAGCATATTGTTGACGGCGGGGAATTGTAAGGAACTGTCTACCCGATGAACTGTCTTATGAAGATTCGATTAAGTAACTTACTGCTTTGCTTGTCATGTCCATCCGTAGCTGTTCATTTGTGATCGAACGCATCACAAAAAAACTTAACGCTTCTAACCACCTCACTTTATCTTCAGTTTACTTTTTCTTCGTCTGCTCACTTGCTTGTCATCACTCGCCATGGATATCTAGCTTGTAGCCGAGCATGTAATCTAGCCACCGTTGTTCTGGCTATTGACAAACTCGTCTTTGTAAACCTTGAAACGCCAGCTAATCTATCATCTGAAAGTAGCTAAATTTCTTGTTTACTCTGAATATTTCTGAATCTGTTCCATTTCCTTATGAATCTGTGTTCGGGCTTACCAAAAGCAGAGAATAATCGATGGAGTTTTCTAGCCAATCTGCCCAGAAAGATTTAGTTAGCGTTCATCAAATTGCACTCGTCAGCAGTGTCTAACTGTCTATCAATACTGCATTCCATCCTAATGTAGTACTTCACACCCTGATCTTCAAACAAAACAACACCCATTCCATGTACAGAATTGCTGACATGCCTACCATCTACGCCCATTTACAACACACAAAAAAACACTAGCCAGTGATGCTAACGAGGAGCCACTGTCCCGGAAGGGATGCCGCTGTTGGCGTGGCCGCTGTTGGAGGCATGGGATGAGTCAAATATCTCCCCTGTCAGGGACATGGATCCAGAATCTGTCAGTGCGGCCGAAGAGCCTGCCACCATGGAGGTTGAGGAGAAGAGATCCTCCCCTTCAGGCAACACGCTCCGGATGCCATCCAGCTCCCTGACGATCTCGGCCATGTAAGGCCTCGCATCAGTCTCGTCCCGGCAGCATTTCAAGGCCAGTGAGAGGAACCTTGTGGCGCATTCCGGAGGGCATGAGGACATCCGGCTGTCGATGACTCCAGAAATGTCTCCAGATCGGTAAGCCGAGTTTACCTACAGTAAGAAACACATTATATATTAGTAGTTCGGTCATAAAATTCTACTGATTCTTACAGAAGGTAAAAATAAATCAATATCTCAAGCAGTACATTAGGTACGGATCAGGGTGGGAACCTCTGTACCTCTCTGACGATGTTTTTGCCAAACTGGATTGGCTTCATCCCGGTCAATAGTTCAAGAAGCACAACACCGAGGCTATAAACGTCACTTTTTTCTGTCAATTTATGAGTCAGGAAGTATTCTGGATCAAGATAGCCCTGCCAAAAATGAAGAGGACAGATATGATCAACCGAGCTTTCATACTACAAATTACATATAAGTAGGCTCAGCTGTTTCCTGCTGTCTAGTATGGAACATCAGTAATTAGATCATAGTGAGTACAGCTCTTCCTACATTACTAGGTGTACTAAGACTTACTGGAGTGCCCTTGACAACAGTGGAGATATGAGCTGGCAATGTTCCTGAAATATCCGGGACCGGAGCAAGTCTTGAAAGACCAAAGTCAGCCACCTTCGCTACAAACTTAGAGTCCAATAGAATATTGGTGGCCTTAACATCGCGGTGGAATATAGGAGGATCTGCCTCGGTGTGTAGATAGAGGATTCCCTTTGCAGCGCCCATTGCAATATGCAACCTCTGACTGAAGTTCAGAGGTCTTTTAGAAGTTACTGCACAAAGTGTCAAATTAGATTAGGTGCTTGACACCCAATTTGTTTTCGGTTATAAAAAAAAAGCATATACTACCCTGTGTTCTGGGTTTGGTCAAAGTCAAACTTTGTCATGTTTGATCAAATATGTAGAGAAAAGTATCAACATCTAAAATACAATATTAGTATTACTAGAACCACCACAAAATGTATTTTCATATTATATAAACTTGGTATTATGAATGTTGCTACTTTTTACTACTTGTTTGGTCACATTTTGTTAAGTTTGACTTTGACTATATCCAAAACACAGGGTAAATAAAAGCAAAGGGAGTAATATAATAGCATGCATCACTGATGAACACACTAAATAGTTTGAGGATAAAAAAGTACTAATGTAAAAAGACATGGTTATATCAGGTGAGATGAAACTAGAAAATCATAAACGCGTGAATACATGCCGCTTACGCACCAGAAAGATGATCACGTAGGGTGCCATTTGGCATGAATTCATACACCAACATCTGCAAAACACAATTCTCTATCAGCAGCAGATCCCGTGGTCTGCAGATACTTTACAATATAAGACTAACTAAGCAGATCTGAGGTCACTGGAGAACCCTAAGCATAAGCATGCTTAGCACGACATTACCAATATACGAATTTCAATAATATATGTGTATTTGATTTGAAAACTGAGACACACACCTGTTCCTCTTCTTCATCACAATAGCCAATCAGGGATACCAAATTACGATGATGCAATCTTGACAGCAGCTCTATTTCTGTGCAAAATTCCTTTGAACCTTGCAGAGAATCTTCATGTGCTCGTTTGATTGCAACGGCTGTTCCATCATCTAGATTTCCTCTATAGACTTTTCCATAACCTCCTTGACCAACTTCAGCTGAATCATCGAAATCATTGGTTGCTTTAGCCATTTCTTCAAATGTGAAGCATCTCACACCATCGACCTTGACAGAGAACCTCGACAGTACTGCAAAATAATCTGCTTCTTCAGATGTTGTGGACTGAATATAATGGCTACTGCGATACTATAAATTTACTTGCTATATATAGTTGAAACATGCTAGACGTTGACATGTCGTAGCTCCTTATCCTACTAAAAGAAAGATGCTCCTATATAACATTAGTTGCCAGGTGAAGCAGCAAGGCGTTTCTAATTCGTCAGACAACAAGGTTTTTATATGTAGCACATGGAAAGATATGTTCATTAAACAAATGTGATGACTTACATGACCGCCTCGAAACTGTTCGACGTTTTGACCGTTTTCTCATTACAAAAATTGTAAAAACCACAGATACTGCAATAGCAGCAGTAATCGTTCCTACCAAAATCCCTGCTAGTACACCCTTGTTTAAACCTGATGACATCACGGCTGGAAATTCTGCAAAGCAAAAAGAGGCAAACCAATAAACTAGTGAATCATAAAATTATATGGAGTATTTTGTACAGCAGAATCAGTATGGACCATGAAGTGGTAAATTTTAAAACAAGATTTTTTCTTCTAAATTCCTCGTTAAACTGGCGCGCCTTTTGAAAAGATCTCGGTGTTTTCATTCTGTGGAGAGGTCCTCCCATCTCTTAGGAGAGTTTCATTCGCATGAACCCTAAGAATTGGATAATCTCCCTACTTACTTTTCTGCACCCATCATGAGCGAGCCTTCTTTGAGGTATTATTGGGCTTGAATAAGGGATGACAATTATCTCATAAAAATAACCACAAAAAAATCATGGGACATACGCTGGAAGAACGCAAAAAATAACAAAGTTTATCATGTAACGTGCAATTATTTTAAAAAATTGAACTCTATAGTGTATACTATCTCGTATGGTAGGAAAATCAAATTTAAAAATTCATGGATTTCGATTCCATTAGCATAAGAAACAGTTGTAAAAACTCTGTTAATATCACATTGCCTGTTTGCCAAAGTAATTGTTTAATTGGTAGAATTGTGAGTGGCATCTTTTGGTGCAAAGTAAATTCAACATACCGTCTGCATAGGAACCAAGCGTGAAATTGAGAAGCTCGTACGGACCAAAAGTATCTGATAGAGTAATCTCCCATCCAGCAAGTAATTCCCTGAGCCGCATAACCTCCGACATAGTGAATAAACTTGTATTATTTGGGAATAACTTCAGATGCATATTCAGCCTTGGACCAGCCTCCCATATGTACTGCTCAATGTATAGCTGGTAAATACTCAGGCTCAATAAAGACGTTGAGTCGATCTCAAAGGCTTCTTTGTATGAGCGAAAGTCTGAGATCCCTGGACTCTTCAGCCGAAATCCAACTCCGAGAGGCACAGCACAGAAGCAAGGTATAGGGGAAGATGGATTGTATTCATAAGTTTTATCTTTCGGACAAGGAAAACAGTCTATACTAACTTGTGGTCCAGATGGTGCTTCGTTTACAGATGTGGGTTGACAAAGTCCGGCTGCCCGAGCTGCATTAGAAGCGTCACAAACAGGGTTTCCAGAAAGCCTGTAGAATAACGATGGTAATGATTATTGTCACACCAGAAAGAGAAATGATTTGGTTTACAAATTCTTGTGATCAGTATTATATTTGTCTGTATTATTGGATCTGCATTAAACTTATCAATGAAATTTCCATACTCCAAGCAAACCATACAGCTGAAACTGGGATATCTATATATGTATGCAGGAAGTATGAACTGATAAGGAAGTACATACAGAAGAATGACAGCTTTTGGAGGCTCAAATGCAGCCGGAATAGTGTCAAGGGAGTTGTTTTGAAAGTCCCTGCAGTGTCACAAAAATACATTACACATTCATATCTCAAATAGATTAGCAGAAAGTACATTTGCGAAGAGTATCATACAGAACAAGGCTTCTGTTTCCCGTAAAAGTGATGTTACTCCAGATTGCCGATGGAACAGCGCCATCGAGATTGTTCGCTTCAACTGACCTGTAAAACGACATCTTCATATACAACAACAGAAACAGCAAAGCCTTTTGTCCCAAGCAATTCGGGGTAGGCTAGAGATGAAACCCAACAAAAACCTATGGCAACCAAAGAGTGAAAAGAGGAAAAAAAAAGTACAAAGTGCAAGAAATGTAAATTAAGGTTCCGGCACATGAATTGTGATTTTCATGCAGTTCTATCAAGTGCAAAATCTATACTGTAAAGTGACACCTTCATATGTAGTTCTATCAATTACTGCTGGCCGACATACTTGTTCTTGTAAAGTAGGTTCAGTTTTTGTAGAGAACGCTCAAAACCTTTGCTCATCTTTTCAGTTTTCATTAAATGGGACAGCAAGTTAATTTGCAAGAAAATCACAAACGGTTTTGTCACAAGAAAAAAAAAACACAAACCTAGGCAACAAGCACACGCTAGGATCAGTTTTGACAACTTTTCTTTTCAATCACTAGTTGTTATGCAAAAGAAACGTATTAAGTTGTAGTTCAACAGGGAACACATCCATCTTGAATGGCATGATAGGTTAGCTAGCACTCGAGAAAAGCACAGGTGGTTGGATAAGTGTCTTGTAAGTTAAACATTACTTACAAGAACTGAAGATTAGGCAGCCCAGAGAAGTTTGCCGGAATAGTTCCATTAAGAAAGTTATGCGATAAATCTCTGCAAGAAACTAGAAGTTAGTTTTCTTATTTAAAGAAGCACATAATAAGGTTACCAAGAGCAACATACATTGTAGTGATATTTGAAGCGAGCCTATTAGTTGGTATAGATCCTGTCAGTTGGTTCCAGCTAAGATCCCTGAAATTGCATGCCAGAATTAGCAAAGAGATGCAGAATAATCTCCTGCATGTCGTAAACTGAATGGGCAATTTTATCGAGAGAAAATATTCAGAAAACATACTGTGGACAAAAAAATTGTTCCAAAAGTGCTAGTACGAACTAACAAAAAAGATACTACCTGATAGTAGGATATCAAAAATAGCAAAGAATGAAATGAAATTGCAGCATTTATTTTTATTTGGACTTACAGATAGCCAAATTCAGGTACGCCACTTAGATCAGGAATAACTCCTTGCAAACTGCAATTCCTTAGACTCCTGGTAACATGAAAATGATTATGAACTTGAACACATATCTTGATTTGAGTTTGTGTATGATATAGAATGGACGTTACAAATGAATTGTCTACATAGACTGAGGGCCTGATTAATTGGACAAGGGGACATTTTCCCAAATACGTAAGATTTACTCTATGTCTGAACCAAATATCAACGAACCCAAAAGAAATACCCATCTAACCCTATGGTTCATGTCGCATGAGAGAAATTGGAGGATCTTCTAGGGGAGAACTACGATATGCAGGCAATGGCTTCACATCATGGCGGAGTGCATTCCACCACCTGTTGCACTAACCACTGTCAGAGTACGCTTTACTGTTTTTGTCGCATGTGTTGTATTCCCTTATATCAGGCCTTGGCATATGTTCGCCAAAGCCTTGCACAACTCTTGTAACTAAAACAGCTTCTCTTTTAAATCAAATGACGTGGAAATAAATTAGAATCTCTAAATGTCAGGATAAATATGAAAAAAATCGACATCATTGACACAGAAGAAATCTGCATGCATCAAGTTTTCAAATCTTAATTCTGTCCAACTACAAATCCTTCTGCAAATACTTAGACACTTTGAAGAACTCTTAGTTTGGTATTATCCACAACATGATTTGGGTTTTTCCTTGTCCATGTGTAGATGGGATTTGGAGTTGAAGTTTTGTGAGATGGTAGCTGCAAGTTGTGTCAATGTTTCTGGTTTTTCTTTTGGGAGTTCTTTTCAAGACTTCCAGAAGTGCTAATTCGGAATGAAGTACACTAGTATACCTAAAGTGTCTACTGCACACAATTCTTCTGGGGTTTACTCATATTTCATGTCTCTACACACACATTTCAAACAAATTTTGTCTACTGAACACCGATTTTATCCACTCAAACATCTTATGTTAACTATCTAAGTCTGTCTTTCTTAGTAATATGATTGCAGTTGAAATCAAACTAAATTGAAGGAAATGACAGTATGGAGGAAAGGGGCTGTACTCACAGCTTTAAAAGTGTCTGTATGTTGTTGTATGCAGCAGGGACGGAACTTCCACTGAAGTTATTATTATCAGCCTGACTAGAAGTAAAAAAAAAAAACATACAGATATAAGAAATGAAAGTTGTTAGCTAAGTGAGTATCAAATTTATCTAAAAGAAGAGAGAACCATTCTGAGAGAAAAATATTTGTATTGTTCAGTAACACAAGCAGGGTAAAACCTATTACATGTCAGCAACGTTTAATACAGCAGTAAAGTTATATCATAGAGTATAGTCCTGAAATATGCAGGCTGCAGCATTACTTAATCTTCTTAGATTAGAAAAACTAAAGTAATCATCATGATACCAGCATCAGATATACATATACTCTCTGAAAAATCCACAACGCATTCTGATATAAATTTAACTTTTCTATGTCAAAGAAGTCTCATATATTTACACAAAATGTACTTACAATATTTTCAAACTAGGCGTCTTCGCTAAGTCCGGAGGAAGAGGTCCAGATAAATTATTGGTATCCACAAGACTGCAAGTTTACAGTAGTATATGAGTGTAAATACAACCCATGCAGCAGAATAAATAATAGGGAGAAAAAAGAAAAGCTCAGAACTCAGAATAAATGAACAAAAGCAGTGGTCCACTTACAGATGAAGGAGCACAGGCATTCTGGATAACTCTGATGGGATTTGCCCACTTAATGAATTGTTGTTCATGTGACTATAGATAAACGGAGAGTCAAGATTATGAGGAAGCTTAAATAAGAAGCAACATAGGAATGAAAGCGAGAAGATTATGATCTTGAAACTTACAGATGCCTCATGCTTGTTAAATTGGCAAACGATTTAGGTATGGGCCCAGATATTTGGTTTTGGTCAATCTGTAATCTGTTTAACTTCTGGAGATAGCCAATCTCATCTGGTATGGAACCAGATAGTTGATTACCATTCAAAGTTCTGGAAAATATGAGGAACAGTGAAGATTATTCTGAATGTTTAATTGCATTTAGAAAAATTGTACTCATCTGCCATGCAGAACTGAAAAGAAAACTAGACAGTAACATCTATTACTGTTTCGACAATGGTGAGTGTAGAAGGGTAAGAAAAGTGATCCGCCCAACAAATGTTGACATAAGAGCAGGAAAACTTCAGATATGTGATACGCTAATTGAGATGAAGTAAAAAATCAGATATATACAAAACTGCCTAGTAATCTAGGTGCCTTATGACTTATGTACATATATTCCCTCCGTTCCAAAATAAGTGTCAGAGATTTGTCTAGATTCGCATGTATCTACACACTAAAACGTGTCTAGATACAGGCATATCTAAACAAATCTGCGACACTTATTTTTGGAATGAAGGGAGTATATTTGAAAGAAAATAGGCATTTGGAAAGTTTTTTTGTAGGTCCAAAGCCACACCGTTTAGCCCATTTAATGCATCTTTAGAAAACAATAGAAGATTGGAACATTGTGTGTCTAACTATCTAAAATCCAAAAGATGGGACCAAAACACAAAGGCTAAGTGCAAACGTTAAACCAAATATATTTGCCGATATAAATGTTGTGCCATTTTAGGCACACAGGGTAGGTGCTTAAAGTTCTGCTTAGCAAGATAAACAGTACAGTGAGTTCAGGTCCACATTGAAAATGTAAGTATACAAGTAAGTTCAGATATGAGGAACTTACAAAAGTCTGAGCGTTGTGATATTGCCTATCTCTTTCGGGATGTTACCAGTCAAATTGTTCCACATAAAATCTCTTCCAAAACAATAAAAAATAGAAGTTAGTTCACATATGTAATATGTTGGGTACTTAATGGTACAACCTGAAAAGCATACATGCAGAATAAAGAACTAGCCATGAAAGAAACAGTTCAAATGGGACAGATCAGGTATCATTTTTCCGTCTGGTTATTTGAGGTAATAGTGAAGAAACATTTTAATTGCTAAATTCAGCTAGCAACTTTAACTGTTCAGCAAATCATACTTACAATTTTGTCAGCTGAGACAGAAGACCAACCTCTGGTGCCAAAGTTCCAGAAAGATTCATCTTAAACAATTCTCTACGTGGGCAAAAAAAACATGATTAAACAAAACTGGACATGATATGCCATCAGTATAACATGCATTATACAAAAATTATAAATAATAAATAACAAGCAGATTCTAAGACACAACATAGAGTAAAGTAACAAATGCATCAGCAAATGACCCTTATTTTGACCAGGAATTGCAAACTTAGCCTGAAACAAAGAAGAGGATCTACATGGGGGAGATTTAGTGACATTTTAAGGTTTCGCTGTAAGGTTTGACTGCCATGGTCTTTGGTCTAAAAAAAATATGGGAGAAACTTACTAAAGCTGTGGATATATGCTTCAAAGAAAAAATGGAGATGTGGAAGATCTCTAGCTAATAAAGCAAGTTGTTCTTTCAGTTCTATTTAGTTTGGAAGCTCCTTTTTATTGTTGTTGCTATTATCTGTGAACAGTAGTTTGTTGCAACTTGCAAGTTTAATTGCTTCAGTAGAGGGATCGATGTACAAGTACACGGAAAGACCATATTAAAGCTAACCTTAACATGTCGGAAAAAGTAAAGTGCGATATAAATAAGGATGGCGTGTTAACCATACAAATGGGTTACATGAAGATATGTGTCACTTGATATCTTGTTGCAGATGACTCCTGTCCAGTTTGATTTGCATGGATCTCCTCTATTCCAATTCTTGAGGTTATTCATAGGATCAATTAAACTTCCTTTGATAGCATTGAGAGCGTTTGCTGCATGTAAGACAGGGAAATTTTAATGTACAGCAGGATAATATTGATATATTATGTCAATGAAAACCATCATCTAGTTATATCCACTAGGCTACTACTAATAGAATAGTATGTGTAGTACTGAGATATTATATGTATGATTAGGTGCAGTTTGTGAACTTCTTGGACTAGTTCATGGGTCTAACTGATTAGTACTGAAACATAAGTGGACACTTGACAAGATGAGAAAACTGAGCTCTTGAAGATACTTTCAAGACTTCCAAACATGCAACAAATAAATCTGATTAAATCTGCACAAACAAGGGCGTGCACACAAGGGAATGGCATCCAGTGCTTCGATAGGCTAATATTCAGGAGCCAAAGGGGTAGCTAGTTGGCAAACCACCTTCAGTTATTTTCTGCAAAAAGTGACTAAGAACTAGAGGTTACCTTCAGTAGGGTGAATGCTCTGTCCCCTTACGACACCCACATGAAAGATGCACAAAAGAAGCAGGGTTGCTGCCCCTGCATAGAGGAACCCTCCAAAGCTGGCCATGTCTGTACAAGAGAATCTGCAGCAACTTGGCGTCCCTTCGTATCCCTAAAAGTCTGATCATAAACAAGGAAAGAAACATGTGCTTAGGACCATTCCAACGATTGATGCCTCCAGGATGAAGGTGCTTATTCCTGGCATCTAAGGTGTGAAAGCATTTTCATTGACTCTGATCCTTAATTAAGAAATAACAACGTGTATGGCCTAACTCTGCATTTCGGGAGAAGACATGGCCTAGAGCTAGCAAAATGAACTCGCTTTCATTGACTAGAGAAAAATAAGCCAGCTCGCACAGTACTTACACTCCATAGTTGATTATAGTAAATCCATTAACAGTGACAGCAAGACCATACTAATCAGCAATTGGGACTTCTTTTTTGTTGTTGAGATGAGAGCAATTGGGATTTGAGCAGACGTGCTAAGGCTAACGGGTATGTGCACAAGGTTAAAGGAGTAAAAGGGTTGATTTTGCACGGCAACCGCATGCACGTTTCCGCAAAGTATTGGCTAGTTGCTAGCGCGAGCATCTCATTCGGTTACTTTTTCAGTTATCAGTTTTCAGACAGATAAAGCTTGGAAACTGGAAAGCTACTAGAATCCAAAAGGAACTAAGAGACCAAGAAAGCTACTCCCTCCGTTCCATAATTATTGTTGTGGAGTATATGATGAACAGCAGAAGGGGAAACCGAAACGTGCAGTGAAATTTTGATCTACCAGAGAATAGCCGCGAAGAGAGGATTTTTTTAAACATTAGGCTGTAGCCCTGCCTTAAATTAATAAGACCGGCAAGATGATACAAGATGCTGAAGAGAGGATCGAAAACTAATTACTGGAAAACCCGACATAAATCCTGCTGCTCCCAGCGGACCTCAATCGAACAGCAGCGACAAAACAAAAGAAATGTTTTGGATAATGAGAAGCGGGCAGAGGAGGAGATGAATCAAGCACCTGGGTGGCCGGAGACGAGCGAGGAGCCCCGGCGGGGCGGGCGGCGAGCAAATGCGGAAGCGGACGCCGATGCTCTCTTCCCGACGGCGACTAGTACCGGCAAGGAAGGAACGGGAGGCCTCCGCCTTTTGTAGCTGTTACTGTTCCAGGTGGCTTTCCACCCGCCCCCACCTCCTCCTTTGGGGTTGCGGCGCGGCCAGCGGCGAGCGAGCGAGTGGGTTGTTGGTCGGAAGAGGAAGGAGAGGAGTAGTAGCAGAGACGCAGAGTAGAAGTAGCACTAGTTTATTGGCGCGGCTGGCTTATTCTATTGTTGCGTCGGGGAGTGGCGAGGCTGGGTCAGGGAGGACGACGGCTCGGCACCCGCGTCCGCCGCGGTTCAACGGCTCGGCGACCGCCGCGCCACCGCCGTGGAACGGAGCGAGCGAAAGAAAGGCCTCGTGCCGACTCTGACGCCTCCTCCTGGATTGCAGGGGCCAACAACAAGCGAATCCGTCGTCTTTAGACGCGGAGAAAAAAGTGGAGGAGTGACATCTTGCTGCTGTCGTTTCTTGTTTTCTCGTCGCCTGTTCATACAGGAGTGACACGACGAGTCGAGAGATGGGTTTTGTTTGGTTGGTGGCTCCAGCACGCGCGCATTGGATTTGTTCTTGTGGGTTTTGTGGCTGTGAATTGCGATGTTGGCCTCGCTCTGCCATTCGATTGTTTGTTCCTACGAAGTACGATATGGACCGTTTGATTGCGGGATGGCAGCTGCTGAAGTCGATGGTGCAACAAAAGTTGCACTGCAAATTTCTGTGGAAGCGCCCATCGTAGAAAAGTAAAATTAAAGTGGTCTATGTCGATCCATGGCTTTTATTTGTCAAAATGTTGCGTGGTAAAGCGATGCTTTACCCCTAACAAAGATGTTGCTCCTTATTGTGGAGAGGTTAAAGGGATGTGCGGAAAAATTGTTTCATTGGTTATTATTATTCTTTAGATCCGAAGCTAGAATTTGGATGTAAAATCAGTGCATAAACTAAACCCTAGCTCCTGCCACTTTGGTTTTCACTCCGAGGTGAAAGCCTCTTTCGAGGACCGCTCTTGTTCGCTACCTCCCATATCAACGGTGCTTGCAGTCCTACTTTTGATGGAACTGATAACTTCCCGCGGCTGGGCATTTCTCACCACGATCTGCTTTTTTTTCGAAATGGGGATTTAGACCCCGGCTTCTGCATCATGATGATACAAACGGCCTTTTATTAAAAAGTTACGATCTGCTATGTGGTGAGACTAGTTAGTTCTAAGGTTGAGCTAGAATTTATAAACCCTTGCACGCTAAATCTAGCACTTCAGGTCCGATCTTTCTTCAAGGCGTCATCCTTGAAGCAGTGATATTTATACTCAGATATGAGAATCCTCAATCAAGCATGTCCTTGCGTCAACTACGTGGTCGTGAATTTCACCACCAATGTTGGGTACAGTGCGACCATTTTTTCATGGTCTAAACTGTTTTCACCATTAATTGCATAACATGACGATTAAAGAGATAATAATTTCGTTGTCCAAATTTAGAAGTAGAGTAAATGAAACTTAGTAGGACAGTGTGTTGTTTTATTGCTGGATGCATATTTTTCCGAAATGGGGCATGGCCCTGCATCAAAGTGATGCATATCACTTATTTATTACTTTATTCAGAGCAATGACACACTTATTACACTTCAAGATCAACTAGCGAAAGAAATAAATAAAAAGTAAATGCAATGATACATCAAAAATCTATCATGTGATCATGTTGTTTGCAGCGCGGGTTGTAGAAATCTCGTGCTACCATCTCCAGTCGGTTGCACCTAGACTCGATGGCATCCTGTTGCTCTCCTAATTGGAGATAGGACCACTATGGTTCCACTGAATAGCCAAAGGGATAACCTACAAGAAGGTTTGAGATTGCGGCTTGTTAAAATAACATCATTTCACGCATGCCAAATAGCCCAAATGATGTCACATGCTCCCACTCTAATCTGAGTTTGAGTCCTATTTGGAAATACCATTTAACAAATTTTCCAAATAGATTCATAACATTAGCAGGAGAAGACAATGTAAAAAAAATTATATGAATTAATCAACATACAATTTTTGCTAGTGGGCATCCGAAGAACAAGTGGTGTATGGATTCATTTTTATCACAAAAAAACACATTTCTTACATCCTTGACAATTCCTTTTAACAAGGTTATCTTTTGCTAAAATTACTATCTGATGAAGAAACCACATGGAGAACTTAATCTTTAAAGGAACTTTTATTTTCCATCTATATATTCAAAGGTATTTAGTTTGATCATCTAGAAGATCAGAATACACTGATTGACAGTAAAACTACCCAAACAGAAAGTTGAACATGCATCAGGCGTTTAACTATTTCTAACCATTGCGTCCACTTGTTGGGTGTCAATGTTCTTCGAAAAGTTAAGTTCAACGACCTAATTAATCAGCCACACAAAAATATTTTTTGTTGACTATATTATATAGAAAAGGGTGATGTTGCGATAAAGGAGCGTCTCCTAACCATCAATCTTCCCAAAATCTGGTATTGGCACCATTCTCAATCTTAAAAGAACCCCTCCTGAAAAACAAATTTTTTAAATTTCACTAAGCCATTCAAAAACGCCAAATGAAGCGGGATTTTTTTTTACAGAAAACAGTGATTTATTGATTAAATCGATGAAAATCCTCGCTAGAGGAAACACTAAAGCAGAATTTAGCTAAAATATGTGCTGCTTCATTAAGATTGCGCTTCACATGGATAAAAGAGATCGACGTAAAGGAGCTGGTCATGGCCTGATCCCATGAACAAGTATTCCAGCAGATGATATGTCCATTTTCGATGAATTGAGGCGCTGAACGAGGGACAAGAAGTCCGAAGCAAAGATAACTTTATCACAGCCCTCTTATTTTTAGGTGGACGAGTTGAGGTGTTGAACGAGTGATAAGTTGAGGCGCTGAACGAGGGACCAGTATTCCAGTAAAACCGCACGTTGAAGAGCCAAAGCTTCGGCTTCCACATGTATGATCCCTGGCCACAATACCTGCACCCATCCTGTCTGCAGAATCAAAAATTGTTGCATCCGAATTAATTATCAAAACACCCGGCGGTGGTGGACTCCATTTGGGAATTGGTTTAGGATCGTTTAAGAGTGAAAATATTTGTTACGAATTAATTCTTTTCAAATCTCTTCCTCGTCCAAAAGCTTAAACATCCATTTACTAAACAAACGTTTGTATTTTAACTCTAACACTTCAATGCCTAACCGGCCTTGATCTTTTGCTTGACAAATAATGTTTCACTTAGTGAGTCCATATTTTCTTTTTTGACCATCTCTTCACCAAAAGAAACAAGATCTATAATACTCTAATCTCTTTCTCCCCCCTATAGGTATCTCGAGAAAACAGAGCATGAACATTCTTCAATCTAACGGCACCACTTCGGGTTTTTCATGCGCAAAGATTGTTTCAAGAAAGTCCAATTCATTTTATCGTATACTTTGTCCAAATCAACTTTTAGAAGAATCCATTCATTTTATTCCTATGAAGTTCGTGAATGGTTTCATGGATAACTGCAAACACCCTCTAAAATATCTCTCTGGCATAAAAGCCATTTACACCAGTCTAACCACCTTGTGTGCGACTTCATAACACGATTAGTACCAACCTTAGTAAAAAATCTTAAAACTTAGATGAAGTAAACAAATAAATTGGTACTGCTAGATTTGAATCGCATTCTATTTTTAGGCAACAAAATAATGGTTCCAAAATTTAGGATGAAACAAAGGTAACCCCCTCGCAGAAATGCCGCAAACATAGCCATCGAGGCATTCTTAATCACATCCTAAAAAGATTTGTATAATTCAGCGGAAAATCCATCCAGTCCAGATTTTTCTTCATTTGCATAATAGCAGCATGCACCTCTTGTTCGGTGAAGTCAGCAAGGTGTGTTTGTATTTCCACGCATTCCTCCTTTTTATACAGGAGTTGCTATTTTGTATCATGAATAATTTCTCCAGCTTGAGATTCAAACATAATGATTATGCAAGTTCAATTAGGACATGTTCGGATCCTCTCCACTCCTCGACGGCGCTGCCGGAGCGGAAGGAGTTATAGTTCATTTGTAAGGAGCAGCTGAAACCGAGCTCTGTGTGCTCCGCGAATTCGAGAGAGTGGAGGGCTTCCAAACAATCTCTTTAGTCTCTTCATTTATGCCCTCGAGGACACCTTTTGAACTGAAGATTTACGATGTGTACAATGCAGTACAAAACACAAAAATTTAGCTTATACTTGCATGATGATTGTGAAAGTTCAATTAGGACCTGTTCGGATCCTCTCCACTCCTCGACGGCATTCCCTCACATAAATTGCATTCTTTAAATGAAGTATACTCCAATAGCAAGAGGCAAGGTTCATTCGGATGCACGTACATTAATATATCTATTTAAGCATCTTACTTTGTCTACTGGTAGAGCGTCTCGGTTTTATTCTTGAACTAAAACCGTTCTAGAAATCAAGATTTCATTTTGTCCCCAGCCATAGTTCACATTTCCTAAACCAGTTGTTCATAGCCAAAAAAATGGTTGGCTGATCTGAAGGGTTAGGTAGTACGGGATAATTGCCTAACATAGTCAGCGCGACAAAGCTGTTGTTGTCAACATAAGTTAAGTAGTGTGAGTGTGTGACCAGAGAACAGAAAAACTATTGGCAACACTGCGGCGTACGACTTCATATTGGCATGAGTTCAGTTATGATGAGATTGCCGATAGAGAAGACCATCCTCACTATTAACTTATTTAAGCTCCACATATATATGATCTTATGCTAGAGTGTCGATGTTAAATTCTTGAATTCAAACCCTTCCAGAATTCAAGACTTTACATTTTGACCTGAGCCGCATATTATTTGACCTTTCCTGAACACGCTAAACCTAGCAAAGAAATAGCTAGTTGAATAATCTGAAGGGTTTGGCGTTGGCAGTACGGACCCCCTAAATAACCAGCTGCTAACAAAGTCAGCGAGACACGCTGTAGTTTTCACAATAACTTCCAAGTATGACCAGAGAACTGTTTGCCAAAATGTGTCATCCGATTGGCTGATTTCTCTAGGAGAGGGTCGAGACGTGCGACCTGCATAATTAGTACGGCGCCGTTGATTAGACCAAGATAGTGACACTTGGATTGTGCGAGCCATGCACTCACTATTCCGTTCCTTAATTGTGAACTCGGTGATTCAGTGACCTTGACGCTAACACTATTTTTGAGGACCAGAGAAAGCGGAAGACATTTCCGTCCGTGTGGAACCGATCGAGAACGGGGGTGGCCGTACTGTGACGTATCGGTGAGGCGGCGATAGTCTCATCCTGTTCTCCAAAAGAACCGAGTTAGTATGCTATTGCGTAGGAGTCACAGCACGATGCTTCTATTGTGAGACTAACCGCAGGATAACGTAGGTGTTACATTCACGGTAACTTGGCAAGTACTCCGATTAGTGCAGCCGTTCAGGAAGATTCATGTGATATGAATACGATGCGTCCTCTTCTTCAGCTTCTGGATGGTCCAGGTTTGGTTAGCTAGCTTGTCTCTCCTGCTAATTCATATATAGCTTCGAAATAATATCCTGATCTCTTGCAAGAAGCTGGGGATTCCATTTTCAATTGCAAAGGTTATCTGTACGCACGTGGCACGGCTTGCTTAGCTGATTAGTATACCTGGTAAGTACAACCAACACGTCCCTGACAGTCTTATCAGTAAGATAAACAGCAAAGGATAGATTAATCTGGATCATAGCTTTTAGATACGTCAAAGCGAGCACGCGCGTTGACAGCAGATGGCAAGCACACCTTCACACTGACGACAAGAAAGCACTGATTTGTACTGTCCAAGCAGTAGATCGATTGATGAACCCTAGAGGAAACAGCGCCTCACGGTATAAGAGACACGATGGATCAGTGACATCAGAAAAGAGATTCAGCGTAGAAATTGACGGCAGGGAACATAGGAAGATTGTTGCCTCACCCCACTCCTCGCTTTCAAGCTACCACCGCATCCTGGTGGATATCGACGTTGATGTTCTCTGCTCCATCACCATGCGTTATCTGGTAGTAAATCAAATGGGATCATGAGAACCGGACACCGGTTCACACACATTTGTTTGTTTAGAGGGGAGTCACTGCCTCTGGGGGTCACCATCGCCAAGTTGCCATTTGTGAATTGCAGGTCAGAAACTGTAGCTTTCAGCGAAGAAGAACATACAGGGCTTTTTGGTTACTAAAGTAAACGGCAAACCACATGTTAGTTTACAACAAGTACATGATTCGTACATCTGACCGATTGGTCGATTGTAAATACGCCTGCTAATCAACGAAATCTCCCTATTTCCCGTAGAAAAGAAGATCCGAATGTGACACTTGAGATATTCGGAAGTCCACCGAATACCCTTTTTTTAGCGGATCCACCGAATACCTTGGAAGGAGCCACGGAGAATATTAATGATTCATTTAGATTTCAGGCGAGCAGACTTTGGCGTCCCACTGAGCATGCAAACCGCCCAATTCAGGGGGTTGGAAAAAAAGGGAAGATTGTATAACATGCAAGAGGCCCAGATCACGTCAGGGCTTGGTCGGTTTGGCTGGCATCCCAGCCCAATCCACGGGGGTCTTTCCGGCCCGGGAACCAAAAAAAAAAAGAACAAGAATGAAGCTGGCAAATCCATGAGTCAGATCTTGGTTCCCTAATAAAGAAAAGGAAACTGCTGGGCGTCCTCCGGGATCTGATTTTTCAGCCCCCGGATCTTCAGCCGTCGGATCGGCCATCTTGGACGGTCAGATCTGCTTTTACTGAATGTAGCAAAAAAACACATCCCGGCAGCAAAAAATAACCCGCTTTAAAGGCTAATCTCACCGGAGATCTCGCCGGAAACATCGCCGGAGAGCTCGTAGAAAAAAAATGCTATTGTAGCGGAAAAATGCTGATGTAGCAAAATCAAATATCATCGAAAATATTGATGAAGGTCCTCGCCGGAGACCTCATAGCAAAATTTTTATACTAAAGTAGCAAAAACAACAAAACAATTATAGCAAAAAAAAACATCACATCATATTTTACAAGTCAACCTAAGTGGAGACATTGATAGATAACTTGCAGGTGACCTCACGAGAGACATCACTGGAGATAACATAGCAAAAATAATTTACTATTAAAGCAAAATCACACAATATTTGTAGCACAAATTATATGATATTATAGCAAAAATGATCTCATCAGAGACATCGCCGAGAACTCACTGCAGACATCATAGAAATTTTTCAGTACCAAATTAGCAAAACAGCAGAACAATTGTAGCCGAAAAATTGTATAATTAGCATGTGTTTTTTTTATACAACAACCCCCTAACAGAGACGGTAACGCCATCACCGTAGCACCTCGCCCCACCGCTGGTAGTACCTCGCCCATCGACGGGATCTCCTCTAAGCTCCGCTCCGTTGCGGTTTGCTCCTCCCCCGTCCCCCGTGCTGCTCCACCGCCGGCGGGAGGTAGCAAAAGCGCCCACCACATCTCCGCCCACTGCAAGCAGCAGTGGCGCCCGCTGGTGGTAGCACCTCCGCTCACCGCAAAAAAGCAGCTTCTGGAGGCTCCTCCTGGACGAGCGCGGAGCCGAACCGCACCGGCTAGGGGCGTTCCAGCCATACCGGTGTAGGAGGGAGGTCTGGGAGAGGGAGAGGCGCTCGAGGCCACGCTGGTTCGTCGTCGACGGCGGCCGGCAAGCAGGTAGTGTTTCCGCATGCGGTGGCTCGATTGGAGGCGTTTGACGGCGAGATCGGTGAGGGAGAAGGCCCGGATGGGGGTAGGCGGCGGGGATGCTGTTTGACGGGGCGGGCTGCGGGGTTGGGTGGCCGGAGTCGCTGCACGCTGCTGGCTGCGGGGATGGAAGGCCGTATTCACGGGATGGGGAGGAAGAAAGAAAAACGATGGGAGGGAGAGGAGATAAGGTGGGCCCTCAAGGCCACGCGGCGCACGATGGAGCCGGGGGACGCGAGCGTGCGATCCCCCGGGGGAACAGGATCATTTTCCTAAAGAAAAAGAGTTCGATTTTGGTCTACCCTTTTTTTCTGCAAGGGTATGTTTGCTTTTTGTCATACTATGTCCTTCTAGTTGAATGCACATACGCTGCTATGGTCTCTTGAGTGTTATTATCACTAGATGACCTGTTGCGCTATCGCGCAAATGGCAGAATTTGTACATGAGTTACTAATTATGTGCTTCCAAAGCAAGAAACGGCTAAATCAGTATGCCAATGGATGCTAACATATAGGATGGTAATTTAACAATTAATTTATTTCCGTGCTTAAATCTATATTTTTGGTCATTCTTCATGTCTTTGCCCGCTATACACATATCAAATATGACGCTGCCTCTATGTACAAATATTCACAAACTTTGACATGTTCGGAAAAGGCCAGACATAGGCCAGAAGTGAAGCCATGTGCTACAAATGAACAAAACCAAAGTTCATCATGACATCCAAAGCAATAAAATATTCACATATGATGAGCTCCTAGAAAAACTTGGTAATAATCAGTAAGTGAATACATGGTGATAATCAGAAAAAATAAAACGCAAAGACACTTATAGAAAAATAGCTCATATAGCAGAGGATACTCAATAAGTGAAATAGGTGACCCATTGCGCCCCGGGCCCCGGCGCAAAGGCAAAAGCGAGACAACATTATAACCATAAGTTTTATTGGTGTTATATATGTTTGAGATTTACTGGCTTTAAACCATGAGGCTTGTGATAGGTTCCCGTTAGATACCTATAGCATAGATTCCAACATAAATAGATAGAAATATGTACTGCTTCATCTAATATTAATTTGTCATAAGTATATTACAGAATATATGCGCTGGAATTTCAATATATATTCAACCGAAATTTAGTCAAGATCCAGTGACACTGTCCTGAAGTCAACAACACTGCATAAAACAGTCAGATGAACGGATGAGGTTAAAGCTCCTATGAAACAGTTGAAGCTAAGGTTCAACAATACGATCATGCAGCCAACAACGTTGCATAGAACAATCGCATGATCGGATTGGGTTTAGCATGGATAGACAAACACGTGTGCACCATATGTGGCAAGCATTATGAAGCTTCAAAAGTAGATCGATCTTGGCCATCAGGGTAGAAGGTCTGATGGATTATATTCACATGTTGAGCAAAGGAAGCCTGCAAGGTCATGCATCCAGCCTGCAAAATAGATTTCATCTCAACAAAGAGTAGTTCTTCTGGCCTCTGAGTGCTTGAACCAGATAATACCAAACTGAAAGCATCAACAGTACTATTGGAAAACTGAAACGGGAAGCTCACATAATAAATACAAATGACCCACATCTTCAAAGGGTAGTATATTTTACATATAAACTAATTGTGAAAAGCGTAACTTATTTCATTTTTATCTATGGTTTGTTAATAAAGATGCAAAGGCAAAAGTGAAATGGTATTGCAACCGTCAATTGTAACCATCATTGTATATTACAGAATCGAAGTGGTGGACTTGTTGCGGTCAGAAACCCACCGGCGAGCAGCGACGGGCAACACAGTAGAGCCGGGAGGCTTCCAAGACTGCGGCTGGCCCTGGTCCCTCGAGCGACGGCCCGCAAAGACTCGGCACGCACGTCCGATGCTGTTGCAAGGGCGTGCCACCTGACCTATACCTGGTCAGGAAGGTGATGGATTTGCCTCGCTTAGTTTCCTGCATGGCATACACGTAAACATTAAATACGAGCCCCGATCGGCTCTCAGGTTATCCTGTGAATCGGTTCAAGGAGCCGATTCACCCATTATCCATATGAGGTATACGGTCACATGGTGGTCCTGCTTGATCAAAATAAAGCTAAAACGACCTACTACGATTTGGGGTTTTCACCACATAATCGGAACATCCTACGCGTGATTGAGCCTGGCGGCCACGCACGGTGATCATAAACCGACCCTAGACAAGGCCTAAAAACCAACACGAGGTTGATCCCCGGAACATCCTGTCTAGGGCTAGCAAACTACACCCTACGCGCCCTTTGGATCCTTCAACCCGTTTGTAAGGCCTAACTATGCAGATATTAAACTAATCCTTGAAGAACAAGGAGCAATCATAACGGATCGGATCTACTAAATAACGATCAAGCGGGGTGCCGCCCTTACACCTAAGATAGGCGTAAGGGCGGCTAGACGTCTAAGGGTTGCATGGACGAAAGCATATGATACGATGAAACAATGCTAACCCTAACACATCTATGATAACTACGTTGCTCGCCATCAACAAGGCTTCAGCACGAGCAACGCATGAACAACGAATAAACGTTACTGCCTAGATCGCAAGATGCGATCTAGGCAGCATGATGCTTACCCGGAAGAAACCCTCGAAACAAGGGAGGTGGTGATGCGCCTAGATTGGTTTGTGGTGAACGTGATTGTTGTTTATTTCAGAAACCCTAGATACATATTTATAGTCCGTAGACTTTCTAACGTGGGAATAATCCCAACCGTGAACGAGCCAAATTCTATCTATCCGACACGTATCTTACTATAATTACAGATACACGGGCAACACTAGCCCAAACTTCGTATACAAGGCCGATTCATGTATTCCTTCCAGGTATATTCTTCAAGCCCATCTTAATCGCGGCCCACCTCTGATCCGGTCAAATTCTGGTGATAACACATGCCCCCCTGGTTTTGGAAATGACAATTCCAAAATCATCCTGCTTTTTCTTCGTCGGGTCATGTCGTGGCAGAGCAGAACTGTCGTAGTATCCTTTATCATGACGTCTTGCCTTATCAACTTCTCTGCAAGATTTGATAGCTACGATGCCGACGAAGAGGCCAGCGAAGGTTAGTAGCGCAGGGTTAATAGTTCCCGAGCAATCGGCTCTTCTTTTGTTCTTCCTCCCTTGAGCAATCGGCTCTTCAGTGTAAAGAACCTTCTGATTAATAAAGAAGTATTTCCAGTTACTTTTGCCGATAGTCAAAGTCACACAATCCCCAAAAGAGCCGATGGCATCACATCGGCCTCTACCATAAAACACGAGTAAGGCCAACCTAATTGCCCCTCCAAACGGTAACCTGCGACCTCCGCCTGAGGAAGCAACTCAGATCCCCAAATCGCCGCTTGAACAGATCCAACCCACGGCCATATGAACCTCAGATATCAATCGCGCAGGTTCGCAACTGCAACGGACTCAAGGGAAACATCATCCAATGCCCACGCTATGGTCTCCGGCCTGAAGGTGATCCTTGACCGCTCCTTGCTGTCCGAACATAGCGCCTTGCTCTATCTTTTTGCAGCACAGAAACGGCCCTGACCCGCTTTTGAAGAAGGTTATGATGCAGGGCCAGCCGATGACACTTCAATCGGCTTCCAAAAACAGAGTGTCTACCAGATCAGCTGCCCCCCGGGTCTCAGTTAAGGCGAGAACAGCGGCAAGGACACACAGTTCAATCGAAGGGCCTCGAACTCAGGCAATTCTGAGACAGCCACCATGCAGAGCCAGCCAAACTTGCCACCGTCGGCTTCCAAGAAAAGGTCAGCCCCTGAACCTGCCATTTCCCAAACTCCCACCAAAAGAGGGCAGGGCAGCTCCATCCTCTCCTCAGCTCACGTTGCATGCTGACCCCTGGTCGTTCTTATCGGCTAACTTCTTCCTCTGCAAACTGATGACACCTCCAGTGGGGATGTCGAGGAGGTACCCATGCCATCTGCCACTCTGGCCTTAGCAACTTCTACGAGTGCAGTTGAGAAGGTGGCCAATTTGGCCAAACCGACAGCAGAAACACCAGAGCCGATCACCTCTTCTTCCGTTGAAAGCCGATACTGCAGACAAAATGCCCACGGCTTGATGCGCAAAAGGCTGCCTTGTACGCCAAACTGACACCTCTGACAGCACTGCTGAACAGGCGACTTTGTGCAAAGGGTCGGAGGTCCTCGGAGAGAAGGTTCGGGCAACAAAACAGCTCATTGAAGCTGAGGAAGCTCTCATTGTTTACTCCCTCGAGGAAGTGGAAGGCCTCGAAGCTGAGCTGAAGACCGACTTGGTCGAAATCCGCGTCTTGAACACGCAGCTGGTAGATCCTGTGTAATTTTTTTTTACTGGCCGATTTTTCTATCGGCCCCCAATATTTTACTGCACATGTATCGCACATGTTCATCGATTAGGTGCCCCCCGAGCCGAATCTGTCAGGTAACTGTAGATATCGGCTCCGTAGTTAGCCAAGGCACTGTATTTGAATGTCGGCTCCGTTAGGACCAACGTTGACTTCTTCCAGCTCATCAGCCGACGTAAACCCGTTGCTCGTTAGATCGACGTTGAACACCGGCAGAACGTATAGTGAGGATAATTTTGGCCGATTGCTGGAATCGGCCTCCATGTTGGTCGAATTGCTCCATGAAGGTTTACATCTTGGTCTTGCTTCAGTGTAACTACGTGACATGCTCGAGATGAGATTCGGGCTTTTATTTTTGGGGCCGATCACAAGGATCGGCCTTGCCATGTTCGCTCACAGATTTTGCTCTTGTTACACGGACAGGCCGGTGGATAAGACAAGCCTCACCCCGTTTCTCGTCACATCGATGCGCTCGCAGTCGTCCAAAGTGATGCCTGAGAGTGGCTCTTGGCCTGCCGTCTCCCAAACGTTCATGCCAGCCGTTGAAATCTCGGCTGAGTCATCTGCATGGACGACCTCTACTTCATCTCCATCCCACTGTATTAAACATTGGTGCATCGTGGATGGAATGCAACAATTGGCGTGGATCCAATCTCTCCCTAGCGGGACGAGCATAGGTGCTCTTGCTGTCGACAATGAAGAACGTCGTAGGGATGGTTTTTCTCCCTATGGTCAGATCCACGTTCAGAACACCTTGCGCTTCAGATGCTTGGCCGTTGAAATCGCTCAGTGTAACGTTGGTCTTGATCAAGTCCGAGCTAGAGCGTCCCAACCGACGTAGCATGGAGTATGGCATAATGTTGACTGCCGCTCCGGTGTCCACCAGCATCTTGTTGACAGGCTGCCCATTGATATAACCTCGTAGGTACAGGGCCTTCAGGTGTCTGTAGCTTCTTTCTCGTGGCTTCTCAAAGATAACTGGCCGTGGACCGCAGTCAAGTTGTGCCATAGGCGCTTCGTCCAATCCTAGAGCACAAAACTCCGCTGGAAGGATGAACACCATGTTTGTGCCAGCCGATGTCTCATCATCGGCTTTCCTTTGTTTGGGACGCCACTCTTTCTTTTGTGGTCGACCTTCTTCGTCCAGAGTTCGCTGAATTTTCGCGGCCAGATCAGGCCGCGCCTTCCTTAACGTGTGCAGGTACAACCTTTCAGCTTCCTCCAAACCACGTAGCCGCTGAACCCTACACTTTTGGGAACGGCTGAGTCCATCAGGGCACCACCTTGGCCGGTGGTACTTATCTTCTTCTTCTTCACCGTCGTCTTCTAATTCCTCGAGATCTTCCACCCGAGAGGACTCAGCGTACTTGTTCCGAGATGGGAGCGGCCCTAGACGTTTGAATACTGACACGTCTCCTGCACCCTTCTTCTTCTCTTTACATTCTGGGCAGTTACCGATTGTAGGCAATCGGCTCATTCCTGAATCCCAGCGAGTGTACCGAAGAAAGGACAGTCCCGAGTGCCTATCCATGTCGTCTTGTTCCCTTGACTTCTCCTTGGCATGGCGCTCATATCTCTCCTCGTCGCGATCATGCCGGCGGTCTCTCCCGGCGTCTCGCTAGCCGGACGATCTCTTTCGTCGTCGTCATCATATCGCCGGCGTTGGTCGTATTGACTCACGTATTTGTTGAGGAGGTGATCGAGAGAGAGGTCGCCGATATCGCACATTCTTCACTTCTCCCTCTGTGACGTAGCGCTTGCCATCGTGCCGGAGCCGATCGCGTGGAGCGGCTTCCTCTTTGTCCTTGTTATGAGAGCAGCTGCCCTCGTCTCTGTCCTTACCAGAGTGGTGCCCCGGTCCTACCATGTTGATGTCGAACGAGAAACCTGGCTGGCACCTCCCAGGGTAAGTGCACTCCACCATGTTAACGGCGGGGAAGGGGTGCGTGTCGACTTTCATGGCGTACTGGCTAAAAATTAACCGCCCTTGCTCTATCGCCATTTGGATCTGCTGACGCCACACCCTGCAATCGTTGGTGGTATGGGTGAACGTGTTATGCCACTTGCAGTATGGCTTTCCGTTCAGCTCTTGTGCCGTGGGGATTTTGTGGCCTTCGGGTAACTTTAGCTGCTTCTCCTTAAGTAAGAGGTCGAAAATTTGCTCAGCTTTGGTCACGTCGAATTCAAACCCTCTTGGAGGACCTTGTGGCTTAACCCACTTGCAGGACACGGGGCTTTCCCCCCCGAGTCCATTCAGCCACTGCTACCTCTTGATCTCCCGCAGAGCCTTCATCTTCATCTGCCTCAACCAGGACCACCGCACGCTTGAATTTATCCTGGTACACCTCTGGGTGGCGCTGTTCATATAATGACAGCTTCTGCACCATATGCGCCAGTGAAGGGTACTCTGCTTGGGAGGCCACATCCTTGATCGGTGATGCAAGACCCACCACCGCCAATTCGACTGCTTCTTTTTCAGTCATACGAGCCGAATAGCATCGGTTCCTAACGATCTGAAGCGCCTGGATGTATTCTGATACCGTTTCTCCGCGCTTCTGTCGCACTTGTGCTAGATCGCCAATGCCAGGCTCGGAAGACTCTGAGTGATACTGTAGGTGGAACTGTTCTTTCAACTGCTTCCAAGTCCGGATTGAGTCTGGTGGCAGCGATGTGTACCACCCAAAAGCCGATCCTGTGAGGGATAGTGCGAAGAACCTCACACGTAGTTCATCTGATGTTGAGATCGTGCCCAGCTGCGCCAAATATCGGCTCACATGCTCGATTGAGCCGGAGCCATCCGACCCACTAAACTTGGAGAATTCGGGGAGCCGATATTTGGGTGGTAGTGGGATCAAATCGTACTCGTTGGGGTACGGCTTGGAATAGCCGATTGCCCTCCTTTTCGGCACCATGCCGAACTGGTCTCTCAAGATTGTACTGATCTGATCCGCGGTGATGGCTGCAGGAGTCGAACTCTGAATATTCGTTGGAGTGGCATACTTAGCCAGCCACGCTTGCTTTTCAAGCTCTGAGCCAACTGCAGGAGTTGGGCTCTGGAGGTTCGTCGGAGCGGCATACTTAGCTAGCCACGTCTGCTTCTCAAGATCTGTTCCAGAAGTTCCTCCTGCTGTTCTAGAAGTCCCCTCTTGTTGCAGTCTGGTTTGAGAGTACCCAGCTGCTGCAGTCTGGCACGTATGTGCACGTGTATCCGTGAGGGATCTCCTTAGGCGCCTCATACAAGAACTGGTAATCACTAGGGTCACCACCGATCTTGTAGATGACGTATGCCGATGAACTCGTCACCTCTGGTGCTGCCAACGCGAACGGCAGCGGTGGTCGGGACTGGAGGGGTATCTCTCCTTGGTGAGTCCCCAGAGCTGGTCCTGACGGAGAATACTGATGGCTCATGATTTCCTGGATCACCCGAAGGGCGACACGCTCCAAAGTGTTCACCGAGGCTCTCAGAATGGCGGTGCAGCGAATGAGCTACCATGAAATTAATCTCCTGACGCAGAGACCTGGTGCGTTCTTCTGAAGGGGTAGAGAGGTCCACTCCATCGAGCGCGCCTTCAGGCGAGAACCCCTTCCACCTGATGCCGTGTGAGCGGGTTCTCTGGAAAGAGCCGATGAGGTCGGCTTCGAGGATAGCTTTGACCTCGTCATACTTCTTCTTGAGCTCCTCGACCGGATCCTCGTACGCGACCGGAGTACCTTCCGCCATCTCAGATGTAGATGGCGATGCAGTTGATGTCGAAGATTGTCCCACCGGGCGTGCCGAAATGTGTTGCGGTCGAAACCCACCGGCGAGCAGCAACGGGCAACACGAGTAGAGCCGGGAGGCTTCCAAGACTGCGGCTGGCCCCGGTCCCTCGAGCGACGGCCCGCAAAGACTCGGCACGCACGTCCGATGCTGTTGCAAGGGCGTGCCACCTGACCTATACCTGGTCAGGAAGGTGATGGATTTGCCTCGCTTAGTTTCCTGCATGGCATACACGTAAACATTAAATACGAGCCTCGATCGGCTCTCAGGTTATCCTGTGAATCGGCTCAAGGAGCCGATTCACCCATTATCCGTATGAGGTATACGGTCACATGGTGGTCCTGCTTGATCAAAATAAAGCTAAAACGACCTACTACGATTTGGGGTTTTCACCACATAATCGGAACATCCTACGCGTGATTGAGCCTGGCGGCCACGCACGGTGATCATAAACCGACCCTAGACAAGGCCTAAAAACCAACACGAGGTTGATCCCCGGAACATCCTGTCTAGGGCTAGCAAACTACACCCTACGCGCCACTGGATCCTTCAACCCGTTTGTAAGGCCTAACTATGCAGATATTAAACTAATCCTTGAAGAACAAGGAGCAATCATAACGGATCGGATCTACTAAATAACGATCAAGCGGGGTGCCGCCCTTACACCTAAGATAGGCATAAGGGCGGCTAAACGTCTAAGGGTTGCATGGACGAAAGCATATGATACGATGGAACAATGCTAACCCTAACACATCTATGATAACTACGTTGCTCGCCATCAACAAGGCTTCAGCACGAGCAACGCATGAACAACGAATAAACTTTACTGCCTAGATCGCAAGATGCGATCTAGGCAGCATGATGCTTACCCGGAAGAAACCCTCGAAACAAGGGAGGTGGCGATGCGCCTAGATTGGTTTGTGGTGAACGTGATTGTTGTTTATTTCAGAAACCCTAGATACATATTTATAGTCCGTAGACTTTCTAACGTTGGGAATAATCCCAACCGTGAACGAGCCAAATTCTATCTATCCGACACGTATCCTACTATAATTACAGATACACGGGCAACACTAGCCCAAACTTCGTATACAAGGCCGATTCATGTATTCCTTCCAGGTATATTCTTCAAGCCCATCTTAATCGCGGCCCACCTCTGATCCGGTCAAATTCTGGTGATAACAGGACTTCACAGGTACATTCTATGGAAATTTTGCGAACATTGCCCTGCGGGCGACAACATTGCATAATCAGGTCGAAGCTCTTACGAAATGGCTGAATCTCTCGGCCCACTGCTCCACTCACGCAAGTATCTGATTCAAACTTAAATTTATTGCATGACAAACTCATATTTATGGCATACATTACAACCAGACCGTCTCATCATGTACAAATTCACGAGGCGGTAGCCAACCTGACAAATCACACCGGAGAAACCTCACTTCAACTCTAACTCTATCTTTGAGCTTGGTCTTCCGGTGAACATCACGTTGGACACCGGTGGTGGAAGACGTAAGGAAGCAAGGGGCGGTGGCAATGAAGCTTAGCTTCCTCCGGACATTGAGATTCCTATGTTTTTTCTATGTTAACAGTAACATGCGATCGAGTTCTGTCAGAAGCTCCCGGTCGTGCACTGGCATCAGCTCTGCATGCCGCTGCCCATCGTTCCCCAAGCCCCTCCCATGGTCTTCACTGTCCCCTGCTAAAGTTGTTGTACCGCATCGTTTAATTCCTGCAGATGAAAATAGAAGAACATGACCAAGTTCAGGAGGAGAAACAAAAAAAACTGCACAACAAATCACGTATTGTGGCCTGAAACCTTCATGGCGACCCATGTCCTACAATCGAGGTCTGGACGTTGTGTACAAGATTCATGGCGGCTCCCAGGAGACAGTGCTCACGGCGGCTCCCAGGCGAGCTCTCGGTGACCGCGACAAGCTTTTCTGAGAGAGATATATTATTTTAGTACAAACAAATAATTAAACAGAAGCAAGCGAAAGTAAGGAAACGGCATAGAAATACCAATGCTTGAGCAGAACACATTTCTTTCATGGCCACACAATCGGATACCAACTCACCAAACATAAGAGAAGTACCGACAATTTTTTATCTACTCGAAACTAAGAAGTAAATAAATAAGAACAAACAGAAGAAGAAAACTCCATAAAAACAAACAGTGGGTGTCCAACAAACCTTTTTCCATGAGCGCAAACTTATCCAAGATAAATAATCATCTTTCACCAATTTACATCTTTTCAATAGCAAGAAGAAATACAACAGAAGCAAGGAAAAGCAAGAAAACTGCGTAGAAATAATGCTTGGCCCGCAAACCTTTACTCCACCAAAATCGGACACCAAAGAAAAACAAAGTAGAGGAAGAAACGAACATCAAGAATGTAACGGTAGGCCACATATGGAGAGCGTAGGCGAAAACAAGGAACAAATTGTTAATTAAAACTGTATCCATGGGTACGAACTTGCTAAAGCTGAAACAAGATTTTTGTAAGAACCATGTATTATTCCAAAAGCAAGAACCAACCAGCTAAACAGAAGTAAGTGCAAGGAACCAAACAACAGAGGAGTAACAACGATTGGCCATTAAACTCATTAAAGAGAAACAAGGGTTCCAGAGAGATCTACCTTTTTTTTCAAAACCAAGCAACGAAAGCAAGTGCAAGGAAGAAAACATCATAGAAGTAACAATCCAAGTGCTTGATAAATAAACTCCAAACCTCTAAATGAGCATTTTTTGGGGATATCAAAGGGGCAACTAATAATTTAACTGGGTCAACTTGCACCAAATGGGCATTTTTTTAGTTATATCAAGTCTGAAAATATATTGGTTAGATCAAACTGGCAACGTGGAGCTTCCAGATTCTGGCCTATTAAACCTCTAGATAGTAGCAGCTATCCAAATATCTCTGAACCCCAGAAAAAAAACATTAATCTATGAGCAGGCATCGATAAGCAATTAAGAATCTGCTTTCACCGTCTAACAAAACAGGAAAAACTATTAGCCCCTTGCTTCATATATGAAACAATTGTTGGATTGCATATTAGCAAGGGAGTAGATGCACCGGTACAAATTTTAACCTTTTGGGGTTCAAAAGCAAGAGATGATTTTCGAGTAGGGTGTACAGTAAGATTCTAAAACATATCAACATACAGGAATTCAGGTCGTAACACAAGGCATTTTTAATCAGATTTTACTCTGAAACAGATAGCCGGCCGGCTCATGGATTTGCAAAAGCAATCATCCCCACTCTTAGACCCATAGCAACCTTATAACATATACACATATGAGAAAGAAGCACAAACAAACGGACCATAGTGTCATGCATTCACAAGATAGAGAGAAAAAGTCCATATATCATGTGAGGCTTAGCACCTACTCCACAGATCATTCAGCGCATATACACAAGAAAGCGCAAGGGACGCACCTATCCTAGGAGGGCCAGAGAGGCAGTAAGGAACCTTCCAAAGAAGCTGCAATGCACATACACATAGAACTGCAAAACGATCAATATTCGAAGCGAAACAAACATAACACCAAAGTAGAATTAGTAGGCAGCCATTCGAAGCACAAAGAAAGAAAGCATGAATAACGCATGTGAAATAAGACCAACCAGATCGTACAAGCATAAATGAACGTGGAAGAAGTGTAGGAGCAACGTAGACTCGCAGTAAGGAAAATAGAAGATTCTACAAAAATAATTAAGAGTAAGAAGGAAACGAAGCACGAGATAATGCTGCGAGAGAAGCAAGGCGAACTCCACCTCAGCCAAGTGCCGGCAGCAGCAGCAAGAAACAACCCAAGAGACATTGAGAAGAAAGGCATAGCGGTAGCAGCAGCTCTATGCACGGCAGGTGAGGCGAAGACGCCGAACCTCCACCGCTCCAGCCCGCACCATCCTGGACATGGACTGTAGTATATATGTATATGTCAGATGCAAAAAAGTTGAGAAGAACATAATTGAACTCAAAAATTAATTATTTCCTTTAGTTGAGACTCTCTAGTTCCCATTCATCAGTTGCCATTTTCACAATTGAACTCAGTCAACTATTAGATACTAAAGGGATATATTGAAAGCATAGGTAAAATATCCCAGTCAGGGATACTGTCTACTGGCTACAACATCTAATGTGGAGACGTTCAAAATAAGACATCCGTATGGTGACAGTCATTGCAGAGATAAGTACAAAATTAACCAGTACTATATAGAAAGAGTAAACCTGACAGACCATGATATTAAGGATTGCCTATCTTGTACATTTCTACTCACCTTAATTTTCCATCTCACTCTATGGCTAGAGTACCGCCGTATGTCTGCTCACTTTCAGAACAATCACACATTATTGTCATAACTCGCTTTGCCTGCTAAACCAAAGCAGAGCAGGAGCTTAGATTTTTTAAGGAGATAAGTGAAAGCGCCAATCTGAACACAATAGAGATCACTGGATCATTCGTTACCTTTCACTTTTTCCCCACGACTTGATTCATTGACAATTTTTCAGCAAGCAGTACACTGCAAGGCTGTCACAACATGGCAACAATATTAATTCTTGAAGGAATAAGAGAATTAAACCGTGGAACAGAACTATCAACCAAACTGAGAATATCAAATAGATAAGAAGATGCATATACCTGCGGAGCTGCTGTAGATGGTGATCGTTGACAAGGAAGCCCAGGTCTGGCAGAGGACACCCATCCCCATGCTTTGCTGGGATCTGGAGGAGAGAATGCGGCGGATTGGGGAGGACAGGAGGAAGCGGAGCCAATCGTGGTGTCTAGGTTTTCACCTTAGCCAAGAGAAATGACAGACTCACAGCACAAGCCCTCTTGCCTCAGCCACGCGACCCCACTCAAAGGAGACCCCAAATGTCATAGACTTCTCAGCACAGCGCTAACGTGAACGAGGAAAATGTAAAATGGACGGTGATCAATCGCTGCGGGAGGCAAAATTTACTGTCCAGCACCGATCGGACGACCAACGAAGGTTTGCCCCTTTAGGTGCTCTGGTTGGCCGAGTAGGCTAGCGCCTTTTAGAGATAGAACAAGCCCAAGTAAGAAGGTCAACTTTTAAGCAAATAGAATACTCCCTACATTCCATTGTATGAATCCAGTGGTACAATATAGGAGCAGCTGCAACCATTATGTGGTAAAACCTGATGCTAGGCAAATATTTCCATATCAAAGTATTATGTGGTAATACAGAGGCATTATATCTTAATAATGGAAGCTTCAGTTATACATAGGTGTTCCAATAAATCTCAAACAAGGAAACAAAACGCATAGTCTGTGGGGTCCTAGAATTGGATCACGAGGTCCTGATAAAACTAATGATGAAAGAGATGATTTGTTAGCTAAACAATTGCAGAATAAATGATCAATCACTAACCTAGCAAGCAGAAAAGCAAAGAAGGAAACAAACTTGATGGTACTGGCCTCATGCCGTCAAGGCCAGTGTGCTCGACTTGACACAATGATATAATGGATAAATGTTTCCACCATTACCTATGATCTGAAGTACTGTTCTCAATGGCGCCTGCTTCTCTCAAAGATGTGCTGGCCCTCTTCTATCCACAGAAAAAACAGAGCAACCAACAAGCATTAATAGATGTGCGATCAATTAAACAAACTAAAAAGTTAGACTTCCCAAATGAATTGGAAAATGCGGCTATTTCAGAACAGTTGCCCCTGTTTGCACCTTCTTCTATCCATACAACGTACTATAGTCATGAAAAGAGAATCCAATGGCTACGAAGACTGAGGTTTAAAGGGGGCAAACCTGTTGTCGCCAGCGCCGTGCGGTCCAAAGCTACAGCAGCCGCTCCTTGCTGTTCTTCGACTCGCCGTTGGTGCCTAGTGCAGCAATCCAGGGCATTCTGATGCCATATTCCCCTCTTGCTGGCTAGCACATGGCGGTGCCGGGCGCTGCCCATGGCAAGATGACACCTGGAGGAGATGCAATCAGTGTGTATTCAGGGCGCTCACGGTAAAAGACTGTTTTCGCAGTATAGTCTATTGACCATGTGTAGTAGCACAAAAAATCAATTAAAAGTTGCTAGTGCTTGTAATTTCCTGTACTCCCATTTGAACTATAAAATCTTCAGCTGGAAAATCACACATCCTTGACCTCGCTTAATGCAAGCAATTCATCAATTACCACAAGCATTAGAAATGGAAGACATAGCTTAAAACATACTGAGTTTAAAACAAGAAACCAATTATCAAAGTGCAGAATCAAAGAAACCAAGTATTAAAGTGCAGAATCAAAGAAAGGATGAGCTGAGTTTCATAGTCATGAAAATTGAACACACACATAGCTTAAGCGGCAAAATGGCTTAGTGGAGATGTGCAATGGAGAATTGTTAATGAAGATGTGCTATTCTTAGACCAGAATATAAAACAATAATATATGCAACAGTGCTTAGAGGAACTGATGATGGCTTAAACCTACTAATTGTAGCTCCAGTGTTCAAGCTCTAGGACACAAATTTTATTTTAGTTTTTTCCCATAGTTTCTATGTTTTAGCCAGCAACACTGAAGCTTTACAAAGATATGGTTTCATATCTCAACTTGTCTTAGGTCGTCATAATATTACTTGCACTTCAAAAAAAGCTCAAACATTTATTTCATCAATTTGGAGTATTACACTACAGCTGCTATACACAACATGAAAACTAATCACACATGAGTTTTACTATTAGCATATGTTCCATTAGAAAATACAGCTCATGTAAATGAAAAAAACTCTAAAAGGAAAGCATAGTCATTTGTTTGACATCATAATCATGGTCATGCGGATATAAACATGTTCTTTCTCTCTTATCAAGCTAGACCTAAGGCATGAAGCATGTACATGAATGATCATTCATTTGATTTACCGGTTGTCTAGTTATAATCTAAAACTGTATTAGCGGGAAGCCGGGAAGAAACACCATACTATTTATTATCTAAGTACTATTTATTCCTTTCCTAACCAGCTAGCCACAATGAAGAAGTCAGTACCACAACACCCTCTCATGATTCCGGCAGTCAGCTTGTTCTACATTCATTTCAGACAATGTGTGTCCTGTTTGCGAGAAAACATGGTAAGTACTAAGAATTAGTTGCAAGTCAAAACTCTGTTTATTGCCCACATCTTCTGAAGAATCAAGTTTACCTAAATTATTAGCCTCTGTCTCTCTCAGTAAAAAGAATTGAAATATCCCGTTTATCCAAGTCGTCACTCATCTTGGAAATCTCACAACTTCTCAACAGATCTGATACATGGAAGCAATTTCATAATAGTTAGACCAAACACATCTAATCATTTTTAGAGGAAAATATAACAATATATGTGAAGAACTGAAGATAAATTTAAACAAGAACTGAAGACATTTAGGGGTAGAAAGTGCAGTATGCATGGAAATAATTAGGTATGCGAATTGATAGTACTCTTACATCAGATTTTCCATCCAGCTCATAGATCATACTGCCTAAGAAGTACTTGTGGGTCATTATATAAGAAAATTCCTGCAGGTGGTGCTCTGTATTGTTCAAAAACAACGGATATTAATCAAAACATACACCAAAACAACAAATCTAGATACAATTTGAGGAAGAACGGAGGGAAGCAAAGAAGGGAAAAAGGAGCTCTACCTGGATGGATCAATTTTGGTAGTAACATCCAACAATTGAGGGCTCACCAACCAACTAACGAGAACTACAAGAATTGTTTGATTCCCATCATTGTCACATAAATGCATCTTTATCCCATTTCTACTCTTTGCACTGATTTTTATATCTAGTAGAGTTCCACCTTTGACCATGTCACAAAAATATAATCCGGCCAAGAGCTTGTACAGGTTGTGCGCCGGTGCACAAATATACACCCCACCCAGACAATATTGAGCAATCAATATGGAGAATAAAATAACAAACATAACCACAAACAAATTATAATTGCTGGAGACGGAAATCCAACAAAGAATTAAATAGTAGTGGTTGAGAGAGTTTCTAAACATGAGCTAACACCAGATGAGAAGATAGTAATAGAGGGGTACCTAATTAAGGAAAATCTACAGTTGATTCACAGCTGCCAGAACACCTCCAAGTACTGCCTGCACCATAGTAATATTATCATCAGCCAAAAGCAATAGTGATGCAAAATTACACATCAGCGATGTGTCAACCAACTGCAACCATTGAATCCATTTGATTTTTGAAAGATATAAATAAAGGGAACATATTAAAATAATATCACATTAATTCATCCATGTAGTCAAGTTTTACACAACACGTATATAAATAACTCACAAACAGGCTTAATTTTTGTTACATAAATCAGCTTACTGAATAGTAGCTTCAGTTGTTGTTCTAGTTCTGGGTCAATCCGAGAAAATCAACTATATGCATAATTGGTGCTCAACTCCATTCTTGGCTATATTCCAATGGAAGCGTGTTCTAGGATGTAGACATTTGAGGATAAACCAAACTGTAAGAAACTCCCTCGTTGTATGCAATTCAATGGATTCACACTCAAAGGGGCAAATTGAAATTTCTAAGAGAAACCTACCTTAATCCATGTCGAACAAACTCCTCGGTGGATCCTTTCTGTTGGTGTAGGCCCATAAACTAATGCACATGTCACATGAGTTCTGGAGGGAGCCATCCTGTAGATGGACATTTAAGCTGTTAGATGTCCCAACCTCAATAGCACACATAAACTGAGATAAGTCACATAGGCCAATATAACCACAAACGACATGACATGAAGTATATGTTTTAGCTTAAGATAATGCCCCCACTCCAAAGTGGATTCATAATGTGAGAATGCAACGAAGTTGTACTTGAAGAATTTAAGCATCGTGTAGACATCCATTTACCTCACAAAATGAAGAGCTTTACAACCTTAGTGCTGAATCATCTATAATGGGCAATAAATGGAAGACTAATTAAGTACACATACATACTTTGGAGATGATGATATGGAGTAGAATCGTGGCTGTAGACGAGGAGCAACCGCTGCAAAGAATACTCCCAATTCCCAAAGGAGTCTTAGCTGAAGGAAATGCGGCCATAACTTCAATAAGGCTCCGCTGGCTAGCTACAATCCATTGAGCATACTCATCCTGAACACAGAAGTGTAACCTTCAGTGAATAATATCTACCAGGTAAAAACACTACAACATAGGTTTTCAAATAGAAGTAACCTTTCCAGCAGGAGAATCCAAAAACATGAGAAGCTAAAGCATTCAAAGCAGCCTGGAGATGAATGTACCATTCAAGGATTCAGAAAATGATCGCGAGCACCTCCAAGTTTTATATTACTACATTATTATCAATGGTGTTTTCAGCCTTTTTTACTATTCTCCACTCTACCAGACTTGCAGTAGTCATCATGACCAGCTTCCAACAACACACCTAGAGTAAAAGGTAGATAGGTTCATCCATTAAATCACACAATTTAATTTCCAAAGAGTGCTAGCCTACACAACTTAATATTCCGTTGTTCCACCGAACCATCTACTCAAAACCTGAACTTTTTCCACGAAGTCAGATCTGCTAGACAGCATTGCTGTGGTAATCAAGCAGAACAACAACGATCAGAGCCCCCAAAAGAATCACCTTTTCGCTCCCTTCCTGTTCCACCAAAGAGAGAGATGCATTATTAGATCGTTCCAAGACTGAAAGGCATTCATCCACCCGCTGCCACCCACAGGCCGTTGCATCACGTTTGATTTCAGAAAATACCATACATGGACTAATGGATGGACACAGTACAATAAAAATCAGCAGTAGTTGCAGATCTAGAGAGAATAGATAGACTCAAACAAGTCCTCACCACGTACATGAGCACCGTGCGTCAGCACCTCCACCAGACCTTGTGTGAGTGCCTCTTCCTCCCTTTCACCACCGGCGCGTCGCCGTCTCCTCGCTCGGGCGCACTCCCTGGTGCTGCAGCGTCCAGCCGCCCCAGTCGTTGCCGGCCATCACCGATGCCGCGTCCAGCCGCCCTCGCTCGGGCGCGCGGTCCCTGCCATCGCTGCGGCTGCGTCCAGGCATCCCCGTCGCTGCTTGCCGCCGCCGCTTTCCAACCGTAGCCGTCGCTCGGCGCATGTTCCCTGCCGCCGGGGACTTTCGCGTCCAGTCGATCCCGGAGAGAGGCAGTGCGGGAAGAGGAGAAGAGGCGGCGCAGCGCCGCCATTCGGGAGGAGGAAGGAGACGGGATTGGAGGAGGAAATGAGAGCCGGGGGTTGGGTAGCGAGGAGGGGCCGATCTAGGGTTTCACCGTGGAGAGGAGAATGAAGGCGACCGAGCGAGTGGGCGTGCCTCCCTCTCATCGTCGGGCCCCGCACGTAGCCGGTCCTACATGTCATTGACTCTTTCATAAGCTGGACGAGTCAGAAAAATTTCACTGAATCGAACGGCTGAGGTAGAAAGTGGGATCCAAAATTTACTGTACAGGTAAAACGGACGCACCAGATTCATTTGCCCCTCTCAGACCCCCTGGATGGCTGGGTAGTCTTGGAACTTTTATAGGAGGAATACATCTAATACAAATCACATGGAAATTCATGTGCACAAAAAGACATAGCCTCGTGGTATTTCAATTATGTAAGATGATACTTTTCTTAAATTATATTTCAATAGGAATTGATCAACTAATTATAACTTTTATAACTTATAGTTAGTTGTTAATGTATTTAAAAAAAGTTGTATACCATTCAGTGCTAGATCTATGTGCAGTTGTGCACCCATTCTATGTTGCATCTCAAGCTATAGAACAAATTACGAAATCCTTTTTTACAGACTTGAGTTCTATCTAAAAATGATTGACTCATAATTCTCATGTGTAAAATGCACAAATGTTAACATAAGATCTAGCTGTGTGTGGTTTTTTCTTCTGACTTCCCCATATCAATGGCTTCTTTATATTTCTTTCGGTTCATTCAGCAAGATTATTCTAACCTTCGCTGGCCACACCACCGAATTTCCCAAAGCTTCTTGACTCCAGATTCACGACGGTCCTCATCCAGCAAGTGAAATCATAGATCAAGTCTTTCCATTATGTTTTGATATGCTTCCACTGGCAACTGAGATGCTTATTGTGGCCAAGAGTTGGTGTTCAGGACAAAATCCTAAGCCTGATGATTATTATTTGATCACAAAACGTGCATACAAATATCATGGCAATTTTGATCATGTCAAGAACCAAGAGGAGAACATCAAAATAGCATGCCAGTTCCAAGGGCCGAGCACATCTTTAACAAATAGCAATGAGTGCAATAAAATAGACACTCCAACTAATGTATTTATCTTTCAATAATGCATTGCAAATAGTTGACGAACAAACAATAACCAAAGAGTATCCTACAATCTAAATCTGATAATTGTATTTGTTACAAATCGTTTGGTCATCACCACCAAATCACGGTGTATCTCCCGAGGAAAACTTTTCGTCCTATCAAAGTTTATTTCGGAGAATCCATAAATAACACATTACATGCAACAAAAATACAGAGCCATATCCCTAGCACTTCCGTATCACAATCATTTTGGCGCTCATTTGCGCATCTAAATACCCATTGCCACGTTGCATTGAAATGCCGGTTATCTTACTATGCAATGAAAGTAATTTAAGTAGTGCGAATTTGGTATCATTTAACTATTCTTTTCATCTTAGAAGTGTTACATATGATATTTTCTCAAATTTGACTGAAATTTTCGGAAGAAATTATGCTTTCACGCCCCTCACCGAGATTCGAAAATTTCACAAGATTGGTCCAAAATTTCGACGAAATATTTTTTCCACAGCAATACACAAACCAAGTTGTCACGGGCATAATATAAAAGATGTGCTAACATAGATTATTTAAAATATTGACATAATTATATATAGATCAAACTAGCTAGCACATGAAGGTGGTGCACAGATCCGGCAAGCCAATGATGATCAACAACCAGCGGCCGCGGAGGTGCGTGGCGTCCGAGCGTCCGAGCGGACCTTCTCCGCCTTGGTCTTCTCGTAGTTGCGACAGTTCAATCTCCTGTCGCGGCCAATCTGGCCGCCCCCATGTTCGCGCGAGGAGCTACAGGAAACCATCTGGGTGCGGGGAGCTCAGATCTGGTGATGACACGGTGTATTCAGGTTGCCCGCGGCACATCGAGCGCGGCGGATTCAACAGACGCAAAGACGAAGAAGCGCGGTGGAGTGAGGGTTTTCGTCCTCATTGGCCCCTCCGGACAAAATAAACACCAAACGAAGCGAGCAATAAACGGGGCATAGTAAAATATTTACGGGCCACTCCGTGTATATGGGATTTGTTCTGTTCTAAAGAAAACGTCAAAATCTTTAAACTGGAGTGCAAACGCGATCTAGGTTATGGTTTGAGGTTCTGCTAAAGTTGCTCTAACACATAGGTCCTTCAAGATTTTGCTCAAATAGGTCCTTCAAGATTTATCTAAATCACCCGGATTAACAATAAGGTCCTCTTCCCCGCAAAAAAAAAAAAAAAAAGAGCCAATAAGGTCCTCGCCTGCCTCGCTAAACAATCCTGCTACCGCGGTCCGTCTCGGCTTTCTACCGTTCGCTCCCCTCCGCTCGCCGCGCCGCCGCATCCCAGCTATCCGGCCCTGTGCGGAGGTTCCACGGAGAGGCATGCCGCGCGTGGTGTCTCGTTCGCCGCCACCCCGCCGGCGGCGGCGCTCCCCGTCGCCGCTGTACGGCAACCGGCGGATCCGACGAGATCGCAGCCGCTCCCCTGGCCCCTCCCGGTACGCGCGCCCCAAACCCCTCTCTCTCTCCGCCCCCCTCCTACCGCAGAGTTGGTTTGGTTTCTTGTAGATTATCAGCATAGCTCAAGGTTGTCCGGCTTAGTGCTTCCATATCTTAGCCTGTCTGTGTTGCTACCAAACTTCTATTTTCGAAAAGGGGAAACGAAGCCTCGTCATCTGCATCGATTTGATGCATAAGACGTTTATTACTATGTTGCAACCAAATTAGTTGCGTTGGTTTGGAGGCGTGCTTGTCTAAGTGACAGTTATTAGCACCAGAGTTATAGAGCTTCAAGATTTTGAAATCATGTATCGGTGACTATCCTTACTGATGCTGTCTTCGGTCCGACATCAGCTACTGGCTGCATTCATTTATCTCTGGTTACAGATTTGCTGGGATTGGAATGGATCGATGTGCTGCCTACAAGATTGATGAGACACGGGGATTGTTTGTGTTTTGGTGGATGTTGTGGATGGGGTAAATTAATTAATTAATCAAAGAATGGACATCGGATGTGATTATAAGTCACCTGAAATATAAGATGCATTTCATGAGAATACGAGACCTGATTATAATGTCATATCATCTCAGACATTAATGTGCGTATGTTGCTCACACGTAAGATTAAATAAATGTGATGAATCTATTGTACACTGTCGTGAGTTGCTCGTGAGTTGCATATACAACTTTTGCTGTCACCCCTGTTTTAGAATGGAATTATGATGGGGTGTTTTGCACAAGTATGTCTCATGTCCAATGATTTTCTTAAGTGAACTCCATACAAGAAACCTTAGCTCCATTTTCTAGGACTTCTGTCAATCGTGGGTAAGTCAGCCAAAAAAAAAACCTGATAATGTTGAATTGGTGTATTTGAATGTGCTTGTATTTTTCTGGTATGAATATTGACATTTCTTCCCCGTTCATGGTTAGTATGCTGATGGGCTGACCTACAGCTATCAATATTAGAACATCTATCTTGTTGTATTTTGCTATTAATATTCTTAAGCTTGGTATCCTCCTGCTAGATTGGACAGGAGCCAGTCCCCAATTCCTAGGAGGCGTAGGACCTCTCCATCACCAAGGAGACATAGACGACGCAGAAGTCGGAGCAACTCAAGTTCCCTTGTAAATAACTCCTGCAGCCCAAGTCGCGGATCAGAACAGAACAGTTTAATTGAAAAACAAAAGAAGGAAGAAGAAGAGAAGAAAAGGTAAAATTCTTTTCTTTCTTTCTAAGTGAACATGTTGCCATTTTTGCATTGCTACGGGTCCCTCTTATTTTTTTATCATATAATTTTAAACTAATATTGACATTCTTGTGGAACTGTAGCCTTCTTCCAATCTTCTCTATGTTGTTTGCACTGCATAAAGTCCACTCTGTCTAGTCACATATTGGAGCTCTACATCACCAACAAAATGCATCATGTTGAGAAGTGTTCAATTGTCCATATGATAATCCAAACCATCAACTAAGCAAAAATGCCAAATTCTTATGCTGTTCCTTCTATTTTAAGCTGTCATCTCAACTCTGAATGGTAAGTTTCTTGTTCTTGTAAATACTAACTATACCATCTCCAAAAAAGCACAACTGTTATCCAAATCCCATACTTCTATGTATTCGATTATGCCACGTTCTTCCACTATATTACTGTATATTGCTACAGCAGGTTTTTTTTGGAACAACAAAATGGTTGAATACCATTGCATAACAATATTTGCTTCTGTTTTCTTGATGGATCATGCTGGTGTTTGTTCTTTACTCCATCCCATTTAGTTCTGAAATTGATGTCCTGCAAACTGACTTATCTCACTGATCATGACACTTTTGCAAGTTGCCCTTTGGCTTGTATGGACAAAGTTACCTCATTTTGAACTTATTAATTTGTAGATTTATTTTGAACTTTCAAACGCACACTTATTTCGATCAGGAATATTGCCGCTCATTTGTATTAAACCAACTCATTCACTTGTTCAACACAGACGCCAAAAGGAAGCTGAACTTAAGTTGTTGGAAGAGGAGCTTGCTAGGAGAGTTGAAGAAGCCGTTAGGAAAAATGTTCAGGAGCGTCTGAACTCTGAGGAGGTAAAAGATGAAATAAAACGCCGAGTTGAGGAAGGTATCAAAAAGTTATTTGATGAGGTTGATGCTCAGCTACAAAAAGAAAAGGAAGCAGCTCTGCGTGAAGCCAGGCAGAAAATAGTAAGTATTATGCATGTCATGTGATCCTTATCAGTACATTTTGCTTGAAGCAACATGGCGCTTTTATACTTTGATTTTGAACGATTCAGCTTCCTCATGAGTTCTGATGGTATTGGTGCTAATATATCTATATTTTTTCATCTATGCATGGCAAACAAAATTCCAAACATGTGTGTAAATATATATGCAATCATATCACCAGAACTGGAAACGAGGAAATATTTTCTTAACTTGTTTTCACAATCAGCGAAACCAAACAGATACACATGATTTCTGATTTGTTTGTCTTTGATGAACCTTTTCCATGTTTACTCGCTCAGTTCTAATTTGACATCGACAAAACTTTGCAGGAACAAGAAAGAAGAGAGAGGGAGGAGCTGGATAAGATGATCGAGGAGAACCGAAGGAAAGTAGAAGAATCTCAAAGAAAAGAAGCTATGGAGCAGCATCAAAAAGAGATGGAGCGATATTTGGAGCTGGAAAGGATCCAAAAGCAAAGAGAAGAAGCTTTACGCAGAAAGAAGATGGAAGAGGAGGAAGAGCGAGCTAAGCAGATGAAATTACCAGGGAAGAACAGCCATAGGCATTGATTTTGTGTGTGGTGTACTGTGTATTGCTATCTTGCAAGAGCGTGCATATAACTTTTACCGACGCCTGTAATGACTGTCATATCTTATATAGGCGTCGGTAATTCTCCGTAGAGCTGAGCTACTTGTGTGCCTCCTGCCTGGTTGTAGTGCTAACTTATTTCTGAAGTTGGCACAATTAATTGTCGTGCTGATAATACCAAGCGCTAGACGCAATTCCAAGGATGAAGTTGGCATGATTGACTGTCGTGCTGATAATACCAAGCGTTCAGCGCAAATCTTTTTTTCTGAAGTTGGCACAAATTGTTACCATCTCTTTATTTATCCGAGAAATATTTTACTATTGTTATTTTGAGAAAACCAATATACAGAACATGCTCGAAAATACAAAGAAAATAGCACATTTAAAATTCTGTGACATAGCAGCAGCGGTCCAGGGAGGACAGTCCCAAAGATTACTTACGGTCTACTTGGTTCGTAGGATTCCAAATCGCAAGAATGGGACAATGTAGGAATGTAATGTTAGGGACATTGCAATCCTACAGTATTTTATCTGTATGATTTTACCGGTAGAGAAAAAGTATTACCATGAGGTTGGAGTTGTTATTAGATTTCTCATTCAGTGTAGTGAAAATGATTTCTTAGTAATACAATCCCATGAAATTCAATCCTACAAACCAATCAACATAGGTAAACTTGAAAAGAAATTATATCCTTCAGAATTTGTAGTACATAATTTCTTCGGGTCAAAGAGTCTCTTATGTGCTTTTGATGCAAGGTGAACTGGTATAAAAACGGCACTTCATACTGAGGGTGATTTTTGGCTCTCTGTTCCGCCAGAGCCGAGAAGCCGTTATTTCAAACCAATGATCTGTGCAAGGAGATAGTGCCCGGTAGTTGCGGAAAAGTAGTTTTTGTACCTATCTATTTATAGTCCTCAACAGAAGTACCGAAGAAAATCTTTTGAGCATCTCCACCGGCGCTCCCAATAGAGTTTCCAGTAGCTCTATTGAGATTCTAGTGAGAGAAAGCGTCCGCACCGGCGTTCCCCAAATAGCACCGGCATGTTTTGGAGCCCAATAAAAGCGCTAGCACTCCCGAAAGGATCCCTATGTTAAGTGCTTCGATTGGGAGCGCCGGCACCAAATTTCTGTTCAAAACATGCTAACCGGCCACCGTATGGAGGGTGCCGCTGTGGGAACAGCATCCCCAAATAGAGGATGTAGTGCCGGCGTCCCTGTCGGCGACTATTTGGGGCCGTCGGTGGAAATGCTCTTAAAATGGCACATAAAAATACAAACAAGTTTTTGGACCATCATAATTATGCAAATAAATCGCTCCCGGAAAAGATAATGTACGGATGAACCTAGGATGTTACTTTGATACTTTCACGAGAGGCCGCTGATGGAATAAATGAAAGCTTGCATTCAGTGACAAATTACTTCAGTCGACACGTCCAATAGCGGACTGAATCAATGTACACGAGTCATTCATGAAGTGACGTAAGTACGATCATGAGTAGGAGTGGTGTTTAACACCTACTCCTAGAGCTGATAAATGTACTGGTGAGTGGTCAAATCTTGTACTATCACGACGATCGTCAAGCACAAGCTAGCAGCGAGCAAGCTACAGACAGAGGCGGCTGAGTTTCCTGGGGGGAGACTTGTATAGGATCTTCTGAGATTGTAAAATCAGATCATAAAAACCATATTTACTAAATGCGAAAAAATCAAATAAAATTATACAACATACTTATGGACTATATCTACAACTCCAAAAAAAATCAGCTCAAAACTCGATCTACTTTTAGAGAAACATAAAAGATAAATTCTATTATGAATAGTGTCAGTTTTGGGTGAATAGTATTTCACACTATTCATTCTCAGATTTATCCTTTTTGCTCTCTAAATGTATGTTGAATTTGAAGCAGCGATTTTTTGTGTTGCATATATAACATAGGTGTATGTTGTCAATTTTTTTGAGAAATTTTAAACATATTTTTTGTCTTCAAAAAATTAATCTCATAGATCCTATCTAAAGCAAGATCCCCCACCCAAGTTGTCCCCGAGTTTCCTGTGCTCTTAGCATGTCGTGCTAACTCATCTGCTATGCTTCCCTTTCCTGCATTGACCCCCATCGCTCAAATTTGGGTAGTTGTTAATTTGACGATTTATCAATCCTTTCAACTAAACTACTTCCTAGGAGATGATTCTCGTGTGCATCATGTTCAGATACCTCTGTGTCAACATCTTCGTGATACGAATCAGCATCATCATCGCTTGATTCTCCGTCGCTACATTGTGTCAATCCTTGAACAAGGCTGCTCAACAGACCATTTAGACTTGATGCAAAGTTCTGCATTAAACTGAATGCTTTCACCCGTTGCTGTACAAAAAGAAACAAAAGCTAAAATATGTGAATACAGAATTGAACATGAAAAAAAAATGAAGGCACACACACAACCAAAAACACAGACTAGCCAGCAGCGCCTTTAGCAAAAAACACAAAAAAGCGTGTTCAAAGTTAGCTACCTTTTGTGTACAACTGGGATGTGTATTAAGCTTCATCCAGGAATCAAATCCATCTGGACCACCAAAAAGACCCATTTCAAGGGCGCCAACATCTTTATACTCATCCTTCAACTGAAAAAGTGAATGAAAAATACAGTGAGCAACAAAAATACAGAGAATTACATGCATTTGAGTACAAAACTGCATGGAGAAAGTTGTACATATACAAAAATGCTAACCTCCAATACACCAAAAGTGGTTGTATCATACTCCTGAACATCCAATGCTCCCACTACATCAATAGCTAACTTTGACCAAGCATTTATAGCAAAATTAGCATTGCCAAGCTCTAGCTCAAAGTGATCAGTTTTAAGAGCATCGAAATATCTCAACTTGTATATCCACAGAAATGAAGACACATGAAAAAAAGATAAGCAGAAAACAGAAATTAGGATTGTTACATGAAAACAATGTGTAGAAAGAAAAAAGAAAAGAGCAATAATAAACAACCATTTGTTTCAGTTTAAAATACAGAGGAACTACAAGAAACTCACCATACAGTACAATAAGCAACCCTTTGTGTATTTCTGATTTGATAGGTGATCATGAAGTTGATTGGCAACAAATTTGCAGAGGTTAAATTCATTTGCTCGAGCAATGTCGACCTGGGTAGAAAATGCAACCAACCAGAATCATGAGATAACACACACACAACACAAAAACGAGATAACCACCACTTAAAAAAACACTAATAAAAAAGGAAAATGTTATTACCAGACATAGGATAACATTTGTTACTCATCTTGTTATCAGTTGTAGGGGCTACTACTGTTGACATGATGAACAACATCCACAGCTCCTTGAAAGAGTCATCAGCCCCCACATACTGCTCAACCATCTTTGCGAGATCGGAAACCTTTGGTCTAATAGTTCCACCAGGAAAAAGCCTTGTAGCAATGACAGCTTCCAACTCATAATCAGCATAATACTTAACCTCTAACTGCCCCCGTGGAAGACCAGTCATGATATAAACTGACTCTTCTGTCAAAGGTATTACGCCACGACAAGGGACTACAAACGCTCTCCTAGCTGGTTCGTAACATTGCACAAACCAACTAATAAGTGGATTGTGCAGATGTTCACACTTGATATCCAGTAAAGCTTCCCGGTCCCATTGATACTATTGCATCACGCTTATCTTGAGTCAAACTGCTATATAGCTTAATTATAGGAGCTGGAGAAGCCCTATTTCGGTCTCCACTAAAACCCCGTCGAAAAGCAATAAAGAAACTAAAATGAATATGATACCCAGGTTTCTTGCGAAAACTAACATGGTTTTCATACAGCTACCATATTTTCAAAAAGTACCCACCAGCTTAGTACAACATGGCTACCAGGGAAAAAATGAAATTGCGTATAAAAAACGAACCATCATCATACAGCTACCATATTTAAAAAAAAACCTACCAGCTTAGTATAACATGGCTACCAGGAGAATGAATTGCGTATAAAAAACAAACCATCATCATACAGCCAACATGTTTTAAAAAAATACCTACCAGCTTAGTACAGCATGGCTACCAGGGGAAAAATGAATTGCAGATAAAACAAACCATCATAATACAGCTACCTTATTTTTAAAACACACCTACCAACTTAGTATAACATGGCTCCTGCCACAGACCATAATCATGTACCATACCATAGTTTACAAAAAAAAACCTACCAGCTTAGTATAATATGGCTACCGGGTTCATCAGATGCATCTACATGTTATTCACATGCTACTACCACAGTTGTTGAATTACATATCAGGGAAACACATACATGGTGACGCTTACGAACTGCTTTCCCTTTATGACCAGCATTGTTCCGCGCTGCCTTCCTCCTAGCCATGGTTGTAACACCTATGATTAAACAAAAACAAAAAAGTCCACTCTATTAAAAACATGAATGAGAGTAACATAATTACAAAAAGCTTATCAAAAAACAGAGACTCCACATCATATCCAGTTCTCATTTTGCTTCTACTCCACATAAATATCCCCCCTGGATCTTAAAAAAATTAATCTCATTTTCCTTATCCACTGAGTCAACTCATATCCCTCAGTCTAAGACAATACAACAAAAAACAGAGGCCATGGCTGGACAAAATGGAGCTAGGAATCATGCAAAACCAAAGAAGCTTGTAGGAGCTTCTAAAAAAAATGCTCCATCGGTAGAAAAATTGTAGCCCGGGGTTCGCATCCTCGCAAAAATCCTACCTCAAAACCCGGCAACCCAAAAGAAGCACGTCACCACCATCCCCCCACCCCGCCATCAAACTCACCATCGACGCCATGCCCAACGAGAAGCTACAAAACGAGCTTGTCGCGCAGCCTAGATTAGTACGAACACTCCGGACCGCCACCATCGTCATAGAGATGTAGTGGGAAGGGAAGAGGAACCTTAGGCAACCAACAAGCATAGCCGTGCCCTCCTCATCGCATTCATGCAATTCGTGCCCAACCGTAACTTCCCTCGACGACTTCACAACGACACAAACTTCAGCCGTCTCGTACACAAAACGACGAGGTATCCTCGACGACGGCCTCCCCGGCCGGCGGAGACCTCACCAAGGAGCGTGACCCACAAAAACGACAGGGTATCCTCGGTAGCGACCTACCCAGCGCTTCCTCGCCGTAGCTAACCTCCCTCAACGGACAGCTCGACGGCGGCGCCGGTGTTCATCGACGAATCTACTCGACCCGAGCCATCACGGGGCGAGCCTTACAAGTGCGCAATCACGGAAGCCCCCCGCCCTCCGCCGCGAAGCACCACACGAGCACCGCAACGCCGCCCACCCGGACAAAAACCCCAAACCCATACCCACCGACGACCGGCCGATTCCGACCGCCGGGGACGACGAACTACCGACGATAAAAGACACGCGGATGCGGCGACGAGAACGGCTAAAAACACCACCAACGGATGCGGGGAGACTCACCGAGTAAGCGCGTGCGGCGGATCTAGTCGCCGCTCGGCGAGGAACGGGAGAAACAGCGGCGGCGAGCGAGCTCCGCCGCCGAAATTGCCACCGAGACTGACGTGAAAAGGATAGGACAACCGACGCGGAAAATGGGCGGTGGGAGAAAAAAACTGAAAATAATGGGATGTAGCCCGGATCCCGAAATTCAAAACGTTGAGACGCTGACATGTGGGGCTTCAGAGCGCTGTCCACCCAAGCGACGTGGTCGTGAACTCGCGCCCTTAGATGGCGACGCACGTATCGCGACGCACCGTCGCACAGAGAGCCCTTCCGTGCGGCGCTTTCGTTTAGAATCTTTAAACTGGCCTGCAAACTCGATCCAGGTTATGGTTTCAGGTTCTGCTAAAGTTACTCTAACACATAGGTCCTACCCAAGATTTTGCTCAAATAGGTCCTTCAAGATTTATCTAAATCACCCGGGTTAACAATATGGTCCTCGCCTGCCTCGCTAACCAATCCTGCTACCGCGGTCCGTCTCGGCTTTCTGCCGTTCGCTCCCCTCCGCTCGCCGCGCCGCCGCATCCCAGCTATCCGGCCCTGTGCGGAGGCCCCAGGGAGAGGCATGCCGCGCGTGGTGTCTCGTTCGCCGCCACCCCGCCGGCGGCGGCGCTCCCCGTCGCCGCTGTACGGCAACCGGCGGATCCGACGAGATCGCAGCCGCTCCCCTGGGCCCTCCCGGTACGCGCGCCACGAACCCCTCTCTCTCTCCGCCCCCCTCCTACCGCAAAGTTGGTTTGGTTTCTTGTAGATTATAAGCATAGCTCAAGGTTGTCCGGTTTAGTGCTTCCATATCTTAGCCTGTCCGTGTTGATACCAAACTTCTTTTTTCCAAAAGGGGGAACGAAGCCCCGTCCTCTGCATCGATTTGATGCATATGGCCTTTGTTACTATGCTGCTACCAAACTAGTTGCATTGTTTTGGAGGCGTGCTTGTCGAAGTGACAGTTAGCACCAGAGTTATAGAGCTTCAAGATTTTGAAATCATGTATCTGTGACTATCCTTACCGTGTTTCATGCTGTCTTCGGTCCGCCATCAGCTACTGTCTGCATTCATTTATCCCGGGTTACATATTGGCTGGGATTGGAATGGATCAAGACTGATGAGATACGGAGATTGTTTGTTTTGGGGGATGTTGTTGATGGGGATAATTAATTAATTAAGAAAATAATGGACATCAAGTGTGATTGTAAGTAAGTCAGCTGAAATAAAAGATTCATTTCAAGAGAATACGATACCTGATTATAATGTCATATCATCTCATATATTCACGGACGTATGTTGCTCTTTTATACACGTAAGATTGAATAAATGTGATGAATCTATTATACACTGCCGTGAGTTGCAGATATTGTTTCATGTACAAGTTTTGCTGTCGCCCCTGTTTTAGAATGGAATTATGATGGGGTGTTTTGCACAAGTATGTCTCATGTGCAATGATTTTCTTAAGTGAACTCCATACAAGAAACCTGAACTCCATTTTCTAGGACTTCTGTCACTCGTGAGTAAGTCAGCCAAAAAAAATCTGATAAAGTTAAATTGATGTATTTGAATGTGCTTGTATTTTTTTCGTACACATTTTGACATGATGGCATGTCATCTGTCTTTCTTCCCCGTTCATGATTAGCATGCTGATGGGCTGACCTACAGCTATCAATTAGAACATCTTTCTTCATGTATTTTGCTATTCCTATTCTTAAGCTCGGTATACTCCTGCTAGATTGGACAGGAGCCAGTCCCCGATTCCTAGGAGGCGTAGGACCTCTCCATCACCGAGGAGACATAGACGACGGAGAAGTCGGAGCAACTCAAGTTCCCTTGTAAATAACTCCTGCAGCCCAAGTCGTGGATCAGAACAGAACAGTTTAATTGAAAAACAAAAGAAGGAAGAAGAAGAGAAGAAAAGGTAAAATTCTTTTCATTCTTGCTAAGTGAACACGTTGCCATTTTTGCATTGCTACGGGTCCCTCTTATTTTTTTGTCATAGAATTTTAAACTAATATAGACATTCTTGTGAAACTGTAGCATTCTTCCAATCTTCTCCATGTTGTTTACACTGCATTAACTCCACTCTGTCTAGTCACATATTGGAGCTCTCCATCATCAACAAAATGCATCATGTTGAGAAGTGTCCAATTGTCTATATGTTAATCCAAACCATCAACTAAGCAAAAATGGCAAATTCTTATGCTGTTCCTTCTATTTTAAGCTGGCATCTCAACTCTGAATGGTAAGTTTCCTGTTCTTGTAAACACTAATTATACCATCTCCAAAAAAGCACAACTATTATCCAAGTCCCGTAGGTCTATATATTCGATTATGCCACGTTCTTCCACTATATTACTGTATATTGCTACAGCAGGTGTTTTTTTAAAACAACAAAATGGTTGCATACCAATGCGTAAGAATATTTGCTTCTGTTTTCTTGATGGATCATGCTGGTGTTTGTTCTTTACTCCATCCCATTTTGTTCTGAAATTGACGTCCTACAAACTGGCTTATCTCACACTGATCATGACACTTTTGCAATTTCCCGTTTGCTTGTATGGACAAAGTTACCTCATTTTGAACTTATTAATTTGTAGATTTATTTTAAACTTTCAAACGCACACTTATTTCGATGAGGAATCCTGCCGTTCATGTGTATTAATCCAACTCCTTCACTTGTTCAACACAGACGCCAAAAGGAAGCTGAACTTAAGTTGTTGGAAGAGGAGCTTGCTAGGAGAGTTGAAGAAGCCGTTAGGAAAAATGTTGAGGAGCGTCTGAACTCTGAGGAGGTAAAAGATGAAATAAAACGCCGAGTTGAGGAAGGTATCAAAAAGTTATTTGATGAGGTTGATGCTCAGCTACAAAAAGAAAAGGAAGCAGCTCTGCGTGAAGCCAGGCAGAAAATAGTAAGTATTATGCATGTCATGTGATCCTTATCTGTACATTTTGCTTGAAGCAACTTGGCGCTTTTATACTTTGATTTTGAACGATTCAGCTTCCTCCTGAGTTCTGATGGTATTGGTGCTAATATATCTATATTTTTTCATCTATGCATGACAAACAAAATTCCAAACATGTGTGTAAATACATATGCAATCATATCACCAGAACTGGAAACGAGCAAATATTTTCTTAACTTGTTTTCACAATCAGCGAAACCAAACAGATACACATGATTTCTGATTTGTTTGTCTTTTATGAACCTTTTCCATGTTTACTCGCTCAGTTCTAATTCAACATCGACAAAACTTTGCAGGAACAAGAAAGAAGAGAGAGGGAGGAGCTGGATAAGATGATCGAGGAGAACCGAAGGAAAGTAGAAGAATCTCAAAGAAAAGAAGCTATGGAGCAGCATCAGAAAGAGATGGAGCGATATTTGGAGCTGGAAAGGATCCAAAAGCAAAGAGAAGAAGCTTTACGCAGAAAGAAGATGGAAGAGGAGGAAGAACGAGCTAAGCAGATGAAATTACTTGGGAAGAACAGCCATAGGCATTGATTTTGTGTGTCATACTGTGTATTGCTATCTTGCAAGAGCGCGCATATAACTTTTACCGACGCCTGTAATGACTGTCTTATGTTATACAGGTGTCGGTAATACTCCGTAGAGCTTAGCTACTTGTATGCCTCCTGCCTGGTTGTAGTGCTAACTTTTTTCTGAAGTTGGCACACTTAATTGTCGTGCAAGTGCTAGACGCAATTCCAAGGATGAAGTTGGCATGATTGACTGTCGTGCTGATAATACCAAGCGTTCAGCGCAAATCTTTTTTTCTGAAGTTGGCACAAATTGTTACCATCTCTTTATTTATCTGAGAAATATTTACAGTTCTATTGTAATTTTCAGAAAACCAATATACAGAACATGCTCGAAAATACAAAGAAAATAGCACAACGGCATCTTGCAGTCCTTTATAATTAGGTATTCCCTGCGACTCCATATTCAAAACATTTAAAATTCTGTGACATAGCAGCAGCGGTCTGAGAGAGGACAGTCCCAAAGATTACTTACGGTCTACTTGGTTCGTAGGATTCCAAATCGCAAGAATGGGACAATGTAGGAATGTAATGTTAGGGACATTTCAATCCTACAGTATTTTATCTGTATAATTTTACCGTAAGAGAAAAAGTCTTACCATGAGGTTGGATTTGTTATTAGATTTCTCATTCAGTGTAGTGAAAATGATTTCTTAGTAATAAAATCCCATGAATTTCAATCCTACAAACCAATCAACATTGGTAAACTTGAAAAGAAATTATATCCTTCAGAATTTGTAGTACATAATTTCTTCGAGTCAAAGAGTCTCTTATGTGCTTTTGATGCAAGGTGAACTGGTATAAAAACGGCACTTCATGCATCTCCAGCGGCGCGACGCATTTTGGCGTCCGCACGCGTCCGTTTGCGTCGGTCCTTTTGGTCGAAATCGACCGCGCGTCTGTTTGCGTCGGGGTGGCTCCAGCGGCACGACGCATTTTTTTAGGACGAATCATTTTTTTTAAACATGAAACATAATTTACATACTTAAAACATAAAAAAACTAAACGCCTACTGCTGCTCATCGTCGCTGTGCTGCTCCTCGTCGCTGTCGAGCACGATGAGCTCCGGTATGACCCAAGGCCAGTAGCCATCCGGGGAAGCGTACGCCGCGCGCGCCGCCGATGCTTGAGGTTGAGGAGGCTGCGGCTGTGGCGGCGCCCAGTGCTGCGGCTGTGGCGGCGGTGGAGGCGCCCAGGCCAGCGGCTGTGGCGGCGGTTGAGGCGCCCAGGCCTGCGGCTGTGGCGGCGGTTGAGGCGCGCAGACATAAGGCTGTGGCGGCGGTGGCGGCGGTGGAGGAGGCGCCGCCGACTCCAGGAGCGCCTGTCGAAGTGCTTCATCCGCAGACAGGCCCGGCGGCATGGCGGCGGTGGCGTAGCGGGGCAGCGGCGGCTGCACAGGTGCGTCGTACTCGGAGACGAGGACGGCGATCTTTGCCATCTCGTCGTCCGTCATGTTCTCCGGGAAGTCGAAGTTCCGGCCCTCCGCCATGGCCTGCTGCCATTCGTGGAAGACGACAGCGACGTAGTCGTCGCTGTCGTCCTTCACCTCCTCGCTATGGTACGCGAGCGCCTCGACGTAGTCGTCGTCGTCGTACGCGGCGTAGGCTTCGTCGTCGTCGTCGTCCTCGCGGTCGTGGGCGTCGTTGTGCTGCGTCTCGCCGACGTCGCGTCGGCGCCTGCTGACGACGAGCCGGCGGTGCAGGGCCGAAGGGATAATCCCTGTCGCCCATGAAGCCTGCCCTTCGTCTCCTGTTCGTCTCCGTGGAAAGGTACGTACGCCAAAGCTCCGACTCGATGGCGTACGCCGGATCGACGCGAAGGTCCGCCGGCAGATACCGCCTCCTGCGCCGGATCTCCGCGGTCCGATCAGGCTCAGGCGCATGTACTGGAGGGATGGGCACCCGGCGGCAGCTGAGCCGCCAGGCGGCAGCACGCCGGACCAGGCGTCCTCGCACGGCATCCATTTGCCGTGCATGAGCCTCCCCACCGTGACAGGGAGCGGGATCTTCTTGGTGCCGCTGTCGGAGGCCTCGAAGTCATTTTTCTTCCCCATGGCGCTGCGGCGGTGGTGGTGCGAGTGGAGGTGTGGTGTGGGCGAAGGAGCGACGCGACCGGTGGACTTTTAAGGGCGGCCGCGCGCGGGATACGATGCCATTGAAGGCGGCGCAGAAGCCCAGCCGCCGCCCGCCAGTGCGCGCGCAGAACAGGCAGCCGTGCCATTGATGGCGAAGGCTGCGGCGCAGACGCGGAAGCGCTGACCGCCGAAACGGTGCCCTCGGTGCAGACTCGCTGCCAGGCGGGCCCGGTGGAGACGCGAGCGGACACTTTGCGCGTCCGCCGAGCGTCCGCGGAGACGCAAACCTGGCGCATATTTGGGCCAGGTTTGCGTCTCCACGGACGGTCCGGTCACTTTCCGTCGCGCCGCTGAAGAGGGTGCCAGACGCATTTTCGGTCAAAGCGGACGCAAACGGTCGCTCAGCGTCCGTTTGCGTCACGCCACTGGAGATGCCCTGAGGGTGATTTTTGGCTCTCTGTTCCGCCAGAGCCGAGAAGCCGTTATTTCAAACCAATGATCTGTGCAAGGAGATAGTGCCCGGTAGTTGCGGAAAAGTAGTTTTTGTACCTATCTATTTATAGTCCTCAACAGAAGTACTGGAAAAAATCTTTTGAGCATCTCGACCGGCGCTTCCAATAGAGTTCCCAATAGCTCTATTGAGATTCTAGTGAGAGAAAGCGTTCGCAGCGGCGCTCTTTGGAGAGCACCGGCATGTTTTTGAGCCCAATAAAAGCGCTAGCACTCTCGAAAGGATCCCTATGTTAAGAGTTTCGATTGGGAACGCCGACACCAAATTTCTGCTCAAAACATGCTAACCGGCACCCTCCATATGGTGGCCGGTGTGGGAACAACATCCCCAAATAGAGGATGTAGTGCCGGCGTCCCTGCCGGTGACTATTTGGGGACCGCCGGTGGAAATGCTCTTAAAATGGCACATAAAAATACAAACAAGTTTTTGGACCACCATAATTATGTAAATAAAATGCTCCCGGAAAAGATAATGTACGGATGAACCTAGGATGTTACTTTGATACTGTACGGAAAAGATAATGTGTGCCTCCTGCCTGGTTGTAGTACTTTCACGAGAGGCCGCTGATGGAATAAATGAAAGCTTGCATTCAGTGACAAATTACTTCAGTCGACACGTCGAATAGCGGATTGAATCAATGTACACGAGTCATTCATGAAGTGACGTAAGTACGATCATGAGTAGGAGTGGTGTTTAACACCTACTCCTAGAGCTGATAAATGTACTGGTGAGTGGTCAAATCTTGTACTATCACGACGATCGTCAAGCACAAGCTAGCAGCGAGCAAGCTACAGACAGAGGCGGCTGAGTTTCCGGGGGGAGACTTGTATAGGATCTTCTGAGATTGTAAAATCAAATCATAAAAACCATATGTTGTGGGTATACTTTATGGGTATATCAACGGCATGGCCTAGATCCGGCAAGCCCGGGTGGCCCATAGATGGTGGTGAGGCATGTGGCCCATCGGGCGGCCCAGTTGCTGTAGATCCTGAAGGATGAAGTCCAGCCCAGGAACAGGGAGCCGGATCTCAACCGACCTACGAAGGAGGCCGGATCCGTGACAGCCCATGAAGTATCCGGATCCAAAGACGTACCTGGAGGAAGGCGGATCCTTAACGTACACGGCAAGACATTATACCGTAGTTAGGCAACTTGTATTCCGGCTAGACTCTCCATGTAAACCCTAGATCCGTGCGCCTTTATAAGCCGGATCCCGGGAGCCCTAGAGGCACAA
>NC_061513.1:93998629-94018092 GCF_022539505.1 Lolium rigidum
TTCATCAATTCTAACTTGAATGGCATTCAAAGTTTTACTTTCTTTAACATCTTGAGGCAAGACTTTTAATTTAAGAAATTCAACATCATGAGAAAGGTTATCAACTACTGAATTCCTTTAGCATGATTTCAAGATCAGAGGGTGCACTATTATTATTGCTGTATGAATTACCATAAGAGTTGTCATAAGCATTACCATTATAAGAAGGATATGGCCTATAATTGTTGCTACCAAAATTATTCCTATAAGCATTATTGTTGAAATTGTTGTTTTTAATGAAATTCACATCAACATGCTCCTAACAGAATATTATTTGGACCAACATGAGCTTTACCATTAACAAGCATAGACATAATAGTATCAATTTTATCACTCAAGGAGGAGGATTCTTCAACATAATTTTCCTTCTTACCATATGGAGCTCTCTAGGTGTGCCATTCAGAATAATTTATCATCATATCATCAAGTAATACTGTTGCAGCCCCCAAAGTAATGGACATAAAGATAACTCCAGTAGCTGAATCCAGGAGATTTCTTGAAGAAAAGTTTAGTCCTGCATAAAAAAGTTTGGGTGATCATTCAAGTAGTCAGTCCATGAGTGGGACAATTCTTTACCAAAGATTTCATTCTTTGTCAAGCTTGAGCAACATGTTCAATATCATATTGCCTAAATTTTATTATGTCGCTTCTCAAAGATATAATCTTAGCAGGGGGATAATATTTTCCAATAAAAGCATCTTTGCATTTAACCCAAGAATCAATACTATTTCTAGGCAAAGATAGCAACCAATCTTTAGCTCTACCTCTCAAAGAGAGAAAAAAAATTAGTTTTATAATGTCACCATCTATATCCTTATATTTTTGTATCTCACAAAGTTCACCAAAATTATTAAGATGAGAAGCGGCATCTTCAGTACTAACACCACAAAATTGCTCTTTCATGACAAGATTTAATAAAGCGGGTTCAATTTCATAGAAGGCTGCTTCGGGAGCAGGTGGAGCAATAGGTATACAAATAAAATCATTAGTGTTGGTGCTAGTAAAGTCACACAACTTAGTATTTTCAGCGGAACCCATTTTAGCAAAATTAAAACTAAGTAACAGAAATAACAGCTATAATAGAAACTAATTTTGTGTGTTTTAGATATAAAGACAACTATAAAAGTAAACTAATTTTTTGTGTGTTTTTTATATAATGAAAGCAAACAAAAAATAGTAAACTAAGAAAACTATAACAAAGTAAAAAAAAATTGGAGATGAGAGACTTGATGTCTACGTTCCCCCTCCTTTCCTGTAGACAGTGTTGGGCCTCCAAGAGTAGAGGTTTGTAGAACAGCAGCAAGTTTCCCTTAAGTGGATACCCAAGGTTTATCGAACTCAGGGAGGAAGAGGTCAAAGATATCCCTCTCATGCAACCCCGCAACCACAAAGCAAGAAGTCTCTTGTGTCCCCAACACACCAAATAGGTGCACTAGTTCGGCGAAGAGATAGTGAAATACGAGGTGGTATAAATAAGTATGAGCAGTAGCAACGGTGCCGAGAAAAGTGCTTGGCGTGTAGTTGATGGTGGTGGTATTGTAGCGATAGTAACGCAGTAAAACGGTGAACAAGCGAGTAGTAACTCAGCAGTATTTAGGAACAAGGCCTAGGGATTACACTTTCACTAGTGGACACTCTCAACATTGATCACATAACAGAATAGATAAATGCATACTCTACACTTTTGTTGGATGATGAACACATTGCGTAGGATTACACGAACCCTCAATGCCGGAGTTAACAAGCTCCACAATAATGCTCATGTTTAAGTAACCTTTAGTGTAAGATAGATCAACGCTACTAAACCAAGTACTAGCATAGCATGCACACTTGTCACCTTCATGCATATGTAGGAGGAATAGATCACATCAATATATCATAGCAATAGTTAACTCCATAATCTACAAGAGATCATGATCATAGCATAAACCAAGTACTAACACGGTGCACGCACTGTCACCTTTGCACACATGCGGGAGGAATAAACTACTTTAATAACAAATCACTAGAGTAGCACATGGATAAATTGTGATACAACATGCTGCAATCTTAAAGAGATATAAATAAGCACCTCACTATGCCATTCAATGAGTAAGTATTCTGTGAAATCTAGCCTAAGAGACCCACACGGTGCACACACTCTGTCACCTTTACACACGTGGGACGAGGAGTCTCCGGAGATCACATAAGTAAAACCCACTTGACTAGCATAATGACATCTAGATTACAAGCATCATCATATGAATCTCAATCATGTAAGGCAGCTCATGAGATTATTGTATTGAACTACATAGGAGAGAGATGAACCACATAGCTACCGGTACAGCCCCGAGCCTCGATGGAGAACTACTCCCTCCTCATGGGAGCAGCAGCGGTGATGAAGATGGCGGTGGAGATGGCAGCGGTGTCGATGGAGAAGCCTTCGGGGGCACTTCCCCGCTCGGCGGCGTGCCGGAACGGAGATCCTGTCCCCCGGATCTTGGCTTCGCGATGGCGGCGGCTCCGGCAGGTTTACGTGGGTTTCGTCAATTGGTATCGGGTTTTCTGATCCGGAGGCTTTATATAGGCGAAGAGGCGGCGCGGGAGGGCTGACGGGGGCGACGACACTATAGCGCGGCACGGCCAGGGCCTGGGCCGCGCCGGCCTAGGGTCTGGGGGCCCAGTGCCCCCTCCGGGTCCTTCCGGGTGTTCTGGATGCTTCCGGTGAAAATAGGAACTTTGGCGTTGATTTCGTCCGATTCGAGAATATTTCGTTACTAGGATTTCTGAAACCAAAAACAGCGAGAAAACGAGGAGCGGCACTTCGGCATCTTGTTAATAGGTTAGTTCCGGAAAATGCACGAATATGACATAAAGTGTGCATAAAACATGTAGATAACATCAATAATGTGGCATGGAACACAAGAAATTATCGATACGTTGGAGACGTATCGGCATCCCTAAGCTTAGTTCTGCTCGTCCCGAGCGGGTAAAACGATAACAAAGATAATTTACGGAGTGACATGCCATCATAAACTTGATCATACTATTTGTAAAGCATATGTAGAGAATGCAGCGATCAAAACAATGGTGATGACATGAGTAAACAAGCTGAATCATAAAGCAAAGACTTTTCATGAATAGCACTTCAAGACAAGCATCAATAAGTCTTGCATAAGAGTTAACTCATAAAGCAATAATTCAAAGTAAAGGTATTGAAGCAACACAAAAGAAGATTAAGTTTCAGCGATTGCTTTCAACTTGTAACATGTATATCTCATGGATATTGTCAACATAGAGTAATATAATAAGTGCAATAAGCGAATATGTAGGAATCAATGCACAGTTCACACAAGTGTTTGCTTCTTGAGGTGGAGAGAAATAGGTGAACTGACTCAACATTGAAAGTAAAAGAATGGTCCTCATAGAGGAAAAGCATCGATTGCTATATTTGTGCTAGAGCTTTGATTTTGAAAACATGAAACAATTTTGTCAACGGTAGTAATAAAGCATATGCATCATGTAAATTATATCTTATAAGTTGCAAGCCTCATGCATAGTGTACTAATAGTGCTCGCACCTTGTCCTAATTAGCTTGGACTACCTGGATTATCACCGCAATACATATGCTTTAACCAAGTATCACAAAGGGGTACCTCTATGCCGCTCTGTACAAAGGTCTAAGGAGAAAGCTCGCATTTGGATTTCTCGCTTTTGATTATTCTCAACTTAGACATCCATACCGGGACAACATAGACAACGAGATAATGGACTCCTCTTTTAATGCTTTAAGCATTCAACAACAATTAATTCTTTTCTCATTAGAGATTTGAGGATGTTTGTCCAAAACTGAAACTTCCACCATGGAACATGGCTTTAGTTAGCGGCCCAATGTTCTTCTCTCACAATATGCATGCTCAAACCATTCAACTCGGTGTAGATCGCCCTTACTTCGAGACAAGACGAACATGCATAGCAACTCACATGAAATTCAACAATGAGTTGATGGCGTTCCCCGATAAACATGGTTATCGCACAACAAGCAACTTGATAAGAGATAAAGTGCATAATTACATATTCAATACCACAATAGTTTTTAAGCTATTTGTCCCATGAGCTATATATTGCAAAGGTGAATGATGGAATTTTAAAGGTAGCACTCAAGCAATTTACTTTGGAATGGCGGGAAAATACCATGTAGTAGGTAGGTATGGTGGACACAAATGGCATAGTGGTTGGCTCAAGTATTTTGGATGCATGAGAAGTATTCCCTCTCGATACAAGGCTTAGGCTAGCAAGGTTGTTTGAAGCAAACAAAAGTATGAACTAGTACAACAAAACTCACATAAAAGACATATTACAAGCATTATAAAACTATACATTGTCTTCCTCGTTGTTCAAACACCTTACTAGAAATTATCTAGACCTTAGAGAGACCAATTATGCAAACCAAATTTTAGCATGCTCTATGTATTCTTCACTAATAGGTGCAAAGTATATGATGCAAGAGCTTAAACATGAGCACAACAATTGCCAAGTATCACATTACCCAAGACATTATAGCAATTACTACATGTATCATTTTCCAATTCCAACCATATAACAATTTAACGAAGAGGAAACTTCGCCATGAATATTATGAGCTAAGAACACATGTGTTCATATGAACCAGCGGAGCGTGTCTCTCTCCCACACAATCATGATGTAATCCAATTTATTCAAACACAAACAAAAACAAAAGCAAACAAACAGACGCTCCAAGAAAAAGCACATAAGATGTGGCCGAATAAAAATGTAGTTTCAGGGAAGGAACCTGATAATTTGTTGATGAAGAAGGGGATGCCTTGGGCATCCCCAAGCTTAGACGCTTGAGTCTTCTTGATATATGCAAGGGTGAACCACCGGGTGCATCCCCAAGCTTAGAGCTTTCACTCTCCTTGATCATAGTATATCATCCTCCTCTCTTGACCCTTGAAAACTTCCTCCACACCAAACTCGAAACAACTCATTAGAGGGTTAGTGGACAATAAAAATTAACATGTTCAGAGGTGACACAATCATTCTTAACACTTCTGGACATTGCATAAAGCTACTGGACATTAATGGATCAAAGAAATTCATCCAACATAGCAAAAGAGGCAATGCGAAATAAAAGGCAGAATCTGTCAAAACAGAACAGTCCGTAAAGATGGATTTTATTAGGCCACCAGACCTGCTCAAACGAAAATGCTCAAATTGAATGAAAGTTGCGTACATATCTGAGGATCATGCACGTAAATTGGCATAATTTTCTGAGCTTCCTGCAGGGCAGTGGGCTCAGATTCGTGACAGCAAAGAAATCTGGAACTGCGCAGTAATCCAAATCTAGTACTTACTTTTCTATCAAAGACTTTACTTGGCACAACAAAACATAAAACTAAGATAAGGAGAGGTTGCTACAGTAGTAAACAACTTCCAAGACACAAATATAAAACAAAGTACTGTAGCAAAATAACACATGGGTTATCTCCCAAGAAGTTCTTTTCTTTATAGCCATTAAGATGGGCTCGAGCAGTTTTAATGATGCACTCGCAAGAAATAGTATGTGAAGCAAAAGAGAGCATCAAGAGGCAAATTCAAAACAAATTTAAGTCTAACATGCTTCCTATGCATAGGAATCTTGTAAATAAACAAGTTCATGAAGAGCAAAGTAACAAGCATAGGAAGATAAAACAAGTGTAGCATCAAAAATTTCAGCACATAGAGAGGTGTTTTAGTAACATGAAAATTTCTACAACCATATTTTCCTCTCTCATAATAACTTTCAGTAGCATCATGAGCAAACTCAACAATATAACTATCAAATGAAACATTCTTATCATGAGTCTCATGCATAAAATTATTACTACTCCCAACATAAGCATAATCAATTTTATTAGTTGTAGTGGGAGCAAATTCAACAAAGTAGCTATCATTATTATTCTCATCATCAAATATAGGAGGCATATTGTAATCATAATCAAATTCACTCTCCATAGTAGGTGGCACCAAAAGACCACTATCATTATAATCATCATAAATAGGAGGCAAAGAATCATCAAAGAAAATTTTCTCCTCAATGCTTGGGGGACTAAAAAGATCATGAAAACCAGCTTCCCCAAGCTTAGAACTTTCTATATTATTGTCAACAATGGTGTTCAAAGCGTTCATACTAATATTACTACCAGCATGCAAAGAAGATTTCATAGGTTTTTTAATTTTCGCATCAAACAATCCATGTTTTAAATCAGGAAATAGAATAAGAAGCTCACTCTTGTACATTATGCCAAACTAGTGTAAACAAGAAACAACAAGATGCAATTGCAGGATCTAAAGGAAATAGCTTTGAGCACACACACAACGGCGCCGGAAAAATACTTTACCCGAGACCGTAGTATGAGAGCCTTTTACCTTTCCTCCCCGGCAACGGCGCCAGAAAAGTGCTTGATGTCTACGTTCCCCCTCCTTTCCTGTAGACGGTGTTGGGCCTCCAAGAGTAGAGGTTTGTAGAACAGCAGCAAGTTTCCCTTAAGTGGATACCCAAGGTTTATCGAACTCAGGGAGGAAGAGGTCAAAGATATCCCTCTCATGCAACCCTGCAACCACAAAGCAAGAAGTCTCTTGTGTCCCCAACACACCAAATAGGTGCACTAGTTCGGCGAAGAGATAGTGAAATACAGGTGGTATAAATAAGTATGAGCAGTAGCAACGGTGCCAGAAAAGTGCTTGGCGTGTAGTTGATGGTGGTGGTATTGTAGCAGTAGTAACGCAGTAAAACAGTGAACAAGCAGTAGTAACTCAGCAGTATTTAGGAACAAGGCCTAGGGATTACACTTTCACTAGTGGACACTCTCAACATTGATCACATAACAGAATAGATAAATGCATACTCTACACTTTTGTTGGATGATGAACACATTGCGTAGGATTACACGAACCCTCAATGCCGGAGTTAACAAGCTCCACAATAATGCTCATGTTTAAGTAACCTTTAGTGTAAGATAGATCAACGCTACTAAACCAAGTACTAGCATAGCATGCACACTGTCACCTTCATGCATATGTAGGAGGAATAGATCACATCAATATATCATAGCAATAGTTAACTCCATAATCTACAAGAGATCATGATCATAGCATAAACCAAGTACTAACACGGTGCACGCACTGTCACCTTTGCACACATGCGGGAGGAATAAACTACTTTAATAACAAATCACTAGAGTAGCACATGGATAAATTGTGATACAACATGCTGCAATCTTAAAGAGATATAAATAAGCACCTCACTATGCCATTCAATGAGTAAGTATTCTGTGAAATCTAGCCTAAGAGACCCACACGGTGCACACACTGTCACCTTTACACACGTGGGACGAGGAGTCTCCGGAGATCACATAAGTAAAACCCACTTGACTAGCATAATGACATCTAGATTACAAGCATCATCATATGAATCTCAATCATGTAAGGCAGCTCATGAGATTATTGTATTGAACTACATAGGAGAGAGATGAACCACATAGCTACCGGTACAGCCCCGAGCCTCGATGGAGAACTACTCCCTCCTCATGGGAGCAGCAGCGGTGATGAAGATGGCGGTGGAGATGGCAGCGGTGTCGATGGAGAAGCCTTCCGGGGGCACTTCCCCGCTCCGGCAGCGTGCCGGAACAGAGATCCTGTCCCCCAGATCTTGGCTTCGCGATGGCGGCGGCTCTGGCAGGTTTCTGTGGGTTTCGTCAATTGGTATCGGGTTTTCTGATCCAGAGGCTTTATATAGGCGAAGAGGCGGCGCAGGAGGGCTGACAGGGCGACGACACCATAGGGCGGCGCGGCCAGGGCCTGGGCCGCGCCGGCCTAGGGTCTGGGGGCCCAGTGCCCCCCCTCTGGTCCTTCCCGGGTGTTCTGGATGCTTCCGGTGAAAATAGGAACTTTGGCGTTGATTTCGTCCGATTCCGAGAATATTTCGTTACTAGGATTTACGAAACCAAAAACAGCGAAAACAGGAAGCGGCACTTCGGCATCTTGTTAATAGGTTAGTTCCAGAAAATGCACGAATATGACATAAAGTGTGCATAAAACATGTAGATAACATCAATAATGTGGCATGGAACACAAGAAATTATCGATACGTTGGAGACGTATCAAGACTCCCCTTGCAGAAATCCTCTTTCTCCCCGGCAATAGCGCCAGAATACAAGCTTGATGGCGTGTACTCATCGTATGCGGAAACGGTGTTTGGGAACCCCAAGAGGAAGGTGTGGTGATCACATCAACAAGTTTTTCCTCAGTACGAAACCAAGGTTTAATCGACCAATAGGAGAAAGGCGTGACTTCTGAAGGTGTTGCTGGCTGACTAGTGGCAGGACGCACTACAGGCGTCAGCAACAACGTGAACCTACACACAACACAACCAAAGTACTTTGCCCCAACTTGCATTGAGGTTGTCAATATCACCGGTTTGCTGAACACAAATGATTAGACGTATCGAATGGAAGGAGATGTTTGCAGAAAGTAAACCGAATAGGATTGTAGTTGAATTTATCAGTAAAGGAAATATGACCGGGGTCCACAGTTCACTAGAGGTGTCTCTCCATAAAGAAATAGCATGTTTGGTGAACAAATTACAGCTGGAAAATTGACAGAATATCGACCATACATGACAAGATAATTACTATGATATTTGGTATTGGGCATTAAAACATAATACATAGACCGTAATCCAACTGCGTCTATGACTAATAATCCGCATTCAGGTTAGCATCCGTACCCCTTCCAGTATAAAGTTGCAAGCAACAGACTATCGCATTAAACAATGTGTGTAATGTAAACAATAGAATTCCCCGTGGATAAAATATTGTTGTTTTCTCCCTAGTACCAACATCACATCGACAACCTTAGAAGTTATAAAGTCACTCTCCCAAGAAACTAGAGGCATGAATCTACTATCGAGTATAAATACCCCCTCTTGGAGTCACAAGTGTCCACTTAGCCAGAGTTTCTACTACCAACGGAGAGCATGCAAAATCACAAATAACATATGACATGAATATATAATCAATCTCAACATAGTATTCAACATTCATCGGATCCCAGCAAACCAAAAATAGAGGATTACATAAAGATGGTCTTGATCCTGCAGGGCAGCTCACAAGATCGATACATGAAGCACAAGGTAGAGAAGACAACCATCTAGCTACTGCTATGGATACATAGTCCAGGGATGAACTACTCACGCATCACTTTGGAGGCGGACATGGCGATGTAGATGCATCCAGCGATGATTTGCCCCTCCGGCAGGGTGCCGAGAAGAGCTTCAGAACCCCCTGAGACGGGTTCTGCGATGGCAGCCACGACGGAACTTTTCGTGGATGGAGGCTTGGGTATCCAGGATTTTCCCGAGAAGATGTATAAATAGGTGGAGGATTGAGGTCGGTTGGGCGCCTGGTGGGCCTAGACCACAGCTAGGTGCGGGCCAGGTCTAGGTCGCGCCTAGGGTAGGTCTGCCGACCTGCTGCATCTCTTCGACCCTCCTCTGGACTTCGTTTTCATTTTGGTAAAATATTGACTTCGGCTTTTGTTTCGTCCAATTCCGAGAATATTTCATGTACAACTTTTCTGAAATACAAAAATAGCAGAAAATAGGGAACTGGCACTGTGGTATCTTGTTAATAGATTATTACCGGAAATCATGTAAACGTGCAACAAAATGTAAAAAAAAACATATGTGAATTGGTGTAAAACAAGCATACAACATAAAAAATTATAGATATGTTTGAGACGTATCACTTACTGAGAAGATCGGGCAACCTCTTATCACAAGGATGTTGCTGTCCTAGCCGCAACGGAGGGCATGATGCCGCCCATCAGACCAGCCCAGTTCCTTTCCTGGAAGCAGCGGAAGGTATGCTCTTCTTTTCTTTTTTTCATTTACTAAATCATGGAAACCAATCCTAATTTGCAGGCTTGTTTCTGGATGCACGCATTATTACCTATATCAAAGCTGACCGGGTTTACCGAAAAAATATTGATTTACAACTTGATGATTGTTATACTGAGCATTATATAGGTAGAATAAATAATGCCATGATCGAATTGTGCATGTGGATTTCATTATCATGGATAATTCATGGGAGACTTCAAATGAGGGGAATGTGATTTGTTTGGTTTCACAAAAGAAGTGCATTGAGCACTGTGCAAATAGGAAGGAGGGAGCAATGAAGCATTCCTTCCATGATATGAGTTCCCGTTTGATTATTTATGTGTATTATGGTGTTATTTGGCTGGTAGCCACTTGACCAACTTTCTGTACATTACAATACCAGATTTATTTCGGTGATTGATCACACCATGCTATGTATCTTTGTGTCACTAAACCTGCAAAAAATAGCGGGATTGATAAGTTTTTATAGTGAAGTTTTTTCACTGGGAATGATGGAAAAATAAATCAAGGTTCATTTAACAATGGTTAGACCATAAACTTGGGGATTCCCAAGGAATCCATGTACACCAACACTAGTCTAGGTTTGTAAATCTCTAAACATTGTTTTTTTAATTAAGCACTATATGGGAAAATTTATGAGCTTAGAGAATCTTTGTGAGTCTTTTTGTTTGCTTTTGAGTTGCATCTCTATCTTTGAATAAAGACCGCCACTAGTATGTCTATCACATGTAATACCTTATAATTACTTGAATAAATTTTGTTAGTAATTGAAGATATGAATGTTTTGATTATTGGGTATTGATTTATTATGAGCAAAGGGTGATTGTGAATCTTGTCATTTAGTGATAGGTCTCATCAAGCAAGACAACCTTTCTCGTCGGGATAGTTGATTGGTGTTTTGTTGCCATCAGAGAGTGGCCAAACAACCGCCTCCAACCGCCACGAAGAATATGACGGTGAAAGATCTGAAGGATCCAAGATAGGGCGGAAAAGCGATGGCTCATCGAGGTGATTGGCAATAAACTCTAGGGATCCAAAAAGGGCCATCTCGTCCGAAGAAAAGGCCAAGTTGTTGCCATTGTTGCTGATTTTTGAAATATGGATCTGGTGAGGTAGCTAGATTCGGACGTGCACCCCTACCTGGCATGCCAACTTTTCTTATATTTCCCAACAATACTAGTCCGGGGTCATCGTTCAGCAAACATGGATGTTAGAAAATAGAAGATGGTTGTAGACAGGTTTGGACCCTGGCAAATAACATAGGGTTAGGACCCTACGTCTTGTTTGGACGGATTGTACTATCTTTATATATGTAGGAAAAACTCGAGGAAGTCTCAAGCTCCCCATGGAGATGAATTGTGATGTGATGATTGATACCACTTGCTGATTCCCTATATTACCCTATATGCATAGAGAGATTATGGTAGTGATGTAAATGGGTTGCGAGAGTGGAGGTTAATAACTGGTTGTGGATTCAGATGCTAATATATCAGATCACGGATTTCGAACAATAATGGAGCTGACTCGTGGCGGAAACAACATTAACTGGATAACACGTATAAGTAGATCAAAGAAACCATACAACCAAATGTTTCGATAAAAAAAACACTCCTATCTCATCGTGACGATAAGTAAAATCCTCGTGATGATCTTTTCATGGCATGGTACTCCAAGATGATGGCATGTACTCCAACATTATTGTGACGATAAGTAGAATCTGGGCGCCTGAGTCGTTGTGCTAGGCCACCCCCGGACAAGTGGTCGCATTTTGACCTCTGTGGGCTGATGTGGGACCCATGAACTCTGTAGGCCGATAAGGGAGTAAGGGACCCATTGACGGATGTTCCAACACATTTAATTCCACAAAATATTTATCGGATTTGCTGGAAATCAGGAGCCTTATACTTAGTAAGTTTAAGTCGAGCGGTTCTCTGATTCGTGTTTTGTGTGCTTGTAGATTCGTGCTCTGACTTTTGGGCTATTTGTGTGTGTTTGTGTTGTTGTTGGCCCGACGCGTAAGCGGGCTGACTTGTTTTTTGCGGGCCTCGCGGAGTGGGCTTGTGGAGTGAGCGCCAAGTGGGCTCGTGGTGATGGTTCCTATCTATAAGGCTTCTTTCTCTCTCCCATGGAACCGCTTATGCCGCGCATTTCAGTTGCGCGTGTGTTGCAAAGAACATATTTCCAGTTGTATATGGGTTGCAACTGAGATTTTTTCGGTTACATGTGGGTTGCAAGTGATATTTTTCTTTCCAATTGCATGACTGTTGCAACCGAGATTTTTCCAGTTACGTATATATTGCAACTAAAATTTTTAACATACATGTGGGTTGAAACTGAGTTTTTTTCTAGTTATGCCTGCGTCGCAACAAAGAATTTTCACTTACATGTGGGTTGCAATTGATACTTTTTTTTCTCCAATTGCATGAGCGTTGGAACTAAGATTTTTCTAGTTGCACATACGTTGCAACTAAGATTTTTCCAGTTACGCATGCGTCGCAACTAAGAATTTTTATGTATATGTGGGTTGCAACTGAATCTTTTCTAGTTACACGTAAATTGTTACTAAGATTTTTCTTATGTCTTAAATGGATGCACAAATTATTTTTTCTAGTGAAAAATGCGAACGTACAAAACTGAACACCAAACTAAAGTAGTACACGAGCTCAATAAGCTACTGATATCATCGATTGAGACTTATTAAGTCTCAGGCGACTGATCTCTAGGCGCTCCCAATATTTATTTGTACACTATGTGAACACCCGTATAGTTTCCAAAATTAGACTTGTACATACTCCCTGTCTGTTCTATACATAGAGAGAGAGAGAGAGAGAGAGAGAGAGAGAGAGAGAGAGAGAGAGAGAGAGAGAGAGAGAGAGAGATGAGCGAGTGACATCATGGAGAACTCTTCTACGGTGCAATGGTGAGGAAAAAATAGTTAGGAACTCACCCACCAAGCTATAGTCTCACTTCTACCTAAATTTGGGACATGGTGAGCACATATGTACCACCACATCTCAAACAAAAAAGGACATCTTATAAATGGATAGGTGAATGCACACGCTCAAATTAAGTACTCAATCTATTCACTGGAACCAACCCAAATCCAAAGGCTCGAACCAGTTGGAGTCCACCATGAAGTCCAGCCCTAGGTCATGGTGCGCCGGCAGCACCACTGGCGAAACCGAGGAGCCACTGCTGCCGTCATGGCTACCTCCGGCCATCGCCGGTGAATCCCTGTAGCAGTTACTAGCCAACAACGAATCGCTGTAGTTCACACGCGCGGAGTGGTCAGATTTCACGATGTTGTCGTCGCAGCCTGTGATGACGGTGAGTAGGGAGGAGACGATGGCGTCTTTCTCTTCTTTTATCGCGGCGGCGAAACCACGGCCGCAACGAGCCAGCTGCGTGAGCGGCGCCGGCTTAGTTTCCACCTCCGGTACCTTTCTCAGGGAAGCATCGGCGATCTGCTGGATGTGCATCGACGAAGCCATGTAGTCCGAGGCGGCATCGGCCGCGCTTCTGCATGTGTGGTCGTTGGTGTAGACCACCCGGAACAGAGGAGGGTCCCCGGAGTTGTGCTGCTCCACGTGCTTGCTTGCCGGACAGCCAAGATCCTGGTGGTACGTGCACCGGTAGTAGCATCTGCATAGATAGACAGTGTGTTTAGTGCTCGCTTTTCCATGGATGCCTTGAGGGCAAAAAATACGATCCATCTTAAAAGTAGTGGTCGTCGTCGACCAGACATGATGCATGTGGCAGCCAAAATCGTGGCACATGAGACCACCTGGCATTGTACAACTTGGATGATCAGAATTGTTAATCTTGCCGACATGCATTATTAGCTCCAAATTAGAGTACTGATCCATGCATGCGTGCTTTGGATATCGTTGTGTGGGGGAGCATCCCCAAGTGTGGGGAATCAGATGCACCCTTCAGATCTAGCTAGTATGGAACTATGGATCTTACTCACTTGTAATGCTGGAACTCGCTAGAGATCTCATATGCACAAATGTTGAGTCCTCACATGATAGAACTGAATCTTCATGATAGTATGTTTGGCCTAGTTAATTTTCACTCTCACTCTTCCTCTTGCTAGAAGGTGCAAGTTTGCAACAGGCCTCTCAACAGGGAACCTTGTGGTTGAAATTCCCTAAAACCTATCCCACCAGCATGAAGAAAATAGCTCGCTATTTCAACGCTAATAGAACGCTATAGCATAACTAGAGATGTCACACTAAATTTTAGTATTTTTCCTCGCTATGACGCTATTTATGAAATAACATTCTACATCGTGCTAAAACGTTATATCGTTAGCACGCTATTTTTTCCCCAGCCTATATATTGACTCCAAGGCCCGGGTTTTCCTCCTTTGTAAGAATTTGCTTCCTGTTTGGCAATATGATGGTTCCTCTTTCAATCGAAATATAATGTCGCTAATGCTGATAGTTCTTACTTAGTACTTTATGATATGTTGTTTCCTGGCCCGGCCCTGGGTCAGTGCAGGCGGTGCGGTCGCACAGGGCCCCAATGTTTTGGGGGCCCATCCAGGTATGTACAGGAAGGCTCGAGAAGGCCATTAAATACGACTGAGAGCAGATTTCACTAAAATAATGAAGATCTTGGTCATAACTCGACCGTCTCCTCGTTAATACCTCATTGCGACTTCTCCTCTTTCGTACAGACGCGTGGTCTCGCCTCCTCGTGCCCTACCCATCTCCCCACCCACACCGAGGATGGGACGACACTCCTTGTTGGAATTAGCAGAGGAAATCTCGATCTTCTGATTTGCAACAACTCTCACCTGATTCAGGTTCTTCTGTTCTCACTTTCAAGCGTTATTATCATCTCATAAACATTCGTTTGCGTGTTTATGTTTGTGTGATGAGATCATGAGATGTCATCTAGAAAATGTATGTCAATGAGAATTTGGAGAGAATCATGTTCAGTTTGTAAATTTCTGTTGAAATATAAAAAATACCTCTATAATTATAATTATCTACGTATGGGGCCCATTTTCGTTCTTGCACCGGGCTTCTTCTATGTCAGGGCCAGCCATGGTTGTTTCCCTGTGGGATGTTGATGTTAGGCTTTTGAAAATTGGAGAACTATTTTTGTATGTGGTTATGCATGTATTGTTTTGGCAGTTTTGGACTATATCCTTCATTCTTGATTAAATCCTTAATATTTTGGTTACATCTAAGGTTTTTTTCAAAACATAAATTCAAATACAGCACGCTGTTTTAAACTTTGCCCACCAATGAAGGAAGGGCATTGCTCTTGCATTTTTTATTTTTTTAAGCATATCGAGAGAGGGTTAGCTAAAGTTCATGGTTTCAAAAAAAAAAACTAAGGTGCATGGTAGGATCCTAGGATTGGGTCTGTCGCCAAGTGGCCCTAATTAGGTAGAAGCCCAGCCCACCGTGGGACAACCCTACCATATGATTTCCACGTGTCTACTACAATAATTATACCTCTCAAACATATATAATTATTTTTAAAATGATTAAAATATAGGGAAAAGTGAATACTCAGCTCATGTCCAAAACTTAGTGTTTTCGGTTTTCTGAACAGGAGGGAGTAATTCAAATTAAAACTTGTCATGTCCTACTGAAGATTTGGTTTAAGACAAGCACATACTACACGTAATATACTCTAACAAAAACAAAATCTTGTCCCGGATGAAGGGTTTTTTGCAGATCAATAATCAATTATGTGATATTTTCTCCAAACATTAATGTCAATGATTAAGACATATTTTTTAAGTAATCAATAATCAATTTCATTACCAATCTTAGAACAAAACCATTACACGAGCTGTTGCTTGCGCTGACACTTATCTAATTATGGAACAATTGACTGATCACCAATCACAGCAAAAACAATAGAAACGCTTGGTTTATGAAACGCAAGTTGAGCTGGGTAACGATTAAATAACGTATCATAAATAAACAAACCCTCAGTGGAGTGCACGAAACCTGAACGCAATGATATATCCTCAAAGTCTGATGGTGCTTAATTAAGAATAAGTCTCCTTTTTCTTTCCCAAATTGGTTGGTTGCGCTTGTTAACTGCAGATTCCCATTTGGGCATGTGGTTTCTATGTAAACGACAACGTGAAGGTCAACGTCACAACCTGATGCGAGAGCTACAGGTAGCTACCGAGAGGCAGGGCAAAATGGAAATCTAATAAACCGCACATGCATCACGTATACTATATCCCTTTGCTTCGAAGCGCACTTGCGATTAAACTACCAGCAGTAGGGACCTTTCTGGCTTGGGACGATTAGTTAAGCTGTTGATTAACCCCTGAACCGTCAGATCTAAAACATGTACTTAGTACTTAACTAACATGGGAAACCTTGAAACGAGATCAAATCACATGCACTTAACCAATACCCAAGAATCCACTATGGTGTGTGACAGTGATATATATTGGGTTAACATATATATTGGTTTCAAGTTAGGTAATGGTTGCATATCATTGTAGAAGCTTTTGATATAGTTCTATCTTGTTAATTATCAGAATGTTATGTGAGACACCAACCAAAAGAATGTGAGTGATTTGTGAGCATGTTTAACTTGTTTAGCTGTCATATTCTTTTCAGGTGTACACTTTGTGTTGTACTACCTTCATTGTTTTCTAAAATTGATCCTCCTAATTTGGACATCAAGATTGGTTTAGAACACAAAGTTTACAACTAATTAATAAGTTCTTTTTTACTTATTAACTGAAGTTCAATTATATGAATATGCATATCATTTTCTAAATGTAAATATTTGAAGAAATATAGCATCCATTTAAAAAGTTTCAAATGTTTTACTGCATATATCTTACAAGTGGATTTTTTTTGTGGAAGCTTTCATTATCCACAGCAAGTAACAAGTGGTTGTAGCATCTTGATTAGGTATGTCAAGCTTATGAAACATCAATGAAAATATATCAAAGTAATACAAGTCATATACCCATTTCCTAATAAGGACCTTTTCTGTTCCCAAGATTCAAGAAAGACACGCGCAAATATGATAAGAGGCCAAATGTGAAATATAGGATTAAAATAGAGAATTTGAGTTTTCCACATATGATTTATAAAGAAAGGTATGACATTAATGGATGTCTAGGTTCCTATAATAAAATCATTTGATTTTATAGCAATGCTACAATATTCTTATACGGTATGATTCCTCCAAATCAAGCGACAGATTTCGGAAATTTGAAGAATTGGAACACTCCAAGGTTCCCTTCAAGTTCATTTGTATATATGTCTTTAGACTTTGTCCGGGTAGATAAATTGTCCGTATTTTACCTAAGTACATCCACCAGCTAACTTGTAGAGCAATCTGAACTTAATTGTAACTGGATAGTCTGCACACAAACCTTGGGAATGCATTGCCCCGGATCATCTTCTGCCCATATTTTCTCCACTGGAAGCCATCATGATACGGTGCATATGTGTAGTCTGTTCTCATGCCGATGCGAGCCTTCCTGTTTAATTGAAGTGGAAGAAAATTTGAGAAAATATTTAGCATCGCATGCAGTAAGAACTAACTATGAAACAATGGCCAACCATATAGCAACTTAATGGTATATATACTCCACCATATCCTAGCTAGTTTGATTGCTCTTCCAGTTTCACATGCATAGCTGACTCTTTCATTTATATGGCATGAATTGTACTTACTTCTTGGCGTGCTGTTGGGCATAGCCTCCACCACTGCTATCCTGCTGCAGCAGCCTCTTATGTGCTCCATTAGAGCAGCCGCTGGAGCTGACCATGTTGCTCTCGCTCTTAGCCATGGTGGCCAGCCTCCTTGCAAGTTGCGTTCCCGATCAAAACACCGCACGTACTTACTTAAGCACGGTGCCGTCGAAAACGTTGGAGTTGCGGAGCGTGGTTCGTTCCGGCGGATTCCGGGCAGTCAGGACTGAGCGCCCTCCTGAAGCTGGTCTGGATATTGTTGGAGATGGTGAGTATTGTTCCCCTTGTCTAGTGCTGTAGAGAAGTGCGTGACTGTGCACTTATATATATACATATGCAGTTTGGTTCTGTGGAACCTGCTGCAGGCGCATGGAGCAGGTGCGCGCTTGCTTCCAGAATTTTAAAATCTAAGGCAGGGCTTAATTAACCACGAACGCGGCATCTTTTGGACTTTGAAACTTCACCCAACGTGACATGCGTGGTTGCACCCCTTTGAATCCAAACATATAGCCAGATCTGCAGGGGCATGTAGCAGACCGAAATCAATATATATTACTGTGTTGAATTTAGATTCTTTCTGGAAAAGGTTTGGATTTAGTAACTTGCATCAATTATCACCAAAAGTAACTCTGGTGAACTTATGCGTGCGCTGTAACCTGAGACCTGAATTCCTAGGGAATTAATTATATCTGATCACATATATATTTCAGTTCTCAAGAACAGGCAGTGCAGCGCCGCACAGGATTCAGTTCTACATAGTTTTGTCTAAAACTTCTATATTTGCATACTCCGCTGGATTTAAGCTTTCTCTAAAAGCTTCCCAATTTAGTTCGGTTCTCATCATTGTGGGATAAGCTCCATGCTTCCGTGATTGCTTTCTGGACATATATATAGTTCGGTCTTCGCTTTACTTGTTGGTGCGCAGCACAAATAATATAGATATACATATATGGCCACGTGAACACATGGGACCAATCATCTATGATAGACCACAAATGATATGAGAATATTTATAGGACAATTGAACTACAAGTTGGAAACTTTCTTTCATTTCTCTGATTTTGTAGTATCTAGCAAGATTTCAAGGCGAAGTAGATAAAGAAGAGAGTGCATAAATTGTAGGGACAATTTCACACAATTGTAGGGCAAAACCATATTTTGTTAGATTTGCTATTTCTAAGGTGATTGAGAGAAATTCTTATTTCTAAGTTGTCAAGTTATACACTAGGCGATTGGGAGACGCAGTGTTGCACAATTTAAAAATTGCAATTGGCCATTCGCACATTTCTAAACCTAAAGTTGCACGTTATTTAGAAAAAACTGTAGCTACCTCATTCCCATTGGACAAATATCCATGATCAGTTTAACGAACTTCACCACATGTGGCAGACAATGATTTTGGGGCCTTCCTCCCCTAGCGCTAGACAGTATGCACATGTGGTAGAAGGGTGTATGGTTGCATTAGGGGGGCATTTGATGTCGCCACTCCCCTAAATGTATCGAAGATTAGTTATTTTTATTTTCAGATCCCACAGGTTGAACCAAAGAAGGATGTTGTGAAGCCACATTTCAGAACCCCTCCAAGCTAGAGGCTTGCCAAGAAGGAAGGAGTCCAAGTTCTGCTTAGATTCAATTTTAATTGGTGTTCTTATTTAGTGAAGAATAAAAAATAAGAATATGGATTTATTTCCTGTTTATTTTCCCATTTTGGTTTCGTTTTATTACTTGTTCGGTTTGTGTTGAATATATAAGGAAATATCCATATGAAATAATCCGTACAAGTAAAT
>NC_061513.1:94018192-94062522 GCF_022539505.1 Lolium rigidum
TGGGGGCTTAGGGATCCTCAACACCAAAACCATGAACATTGCCCCGATGTTGAAATGGATTTGGAAGTACTACCGAGAACACGGGGACTGTGGGCTGACCTGCTTCGGGCAAAGTACCTCGGGGAAAGGGATTTTTTCTCTAAGGATGTGCCGACTAGGGGCTCCCGGCTTTGGAACTCCATACGTAAACTTAAATGGTATTTCAAACTCGGGAGCTCGACATAAGGTTCACAATGGGAAGTGGACCTACTTACGGCTTGATCGGTGGTCGGGGCGCGGGCCTCTTAGAACTCGCTACCCTCTCCTCTTTGGGTGCTGCTCCAACCCCTTCGCCACGGTCCATTCGACTAGGGTGGTCGATGGTAGCCCTGGGGAGTGGCGTATCCGGTTCCGACGGCACCTTGGCTTGGCGGAAAAGGTCGAATGGGATGATCTTTGCCGTGAAATACAAGGGCTCCCGGACGAAGTAGGGCATGATCAGATTTCTTGGTCCCTGGAGCCCTCAGGGGAGTACTCTACGCGGTCGGTGTATTGTGGACTCCTGCAGGGTGCAGCAGTTACACACTTCAAGGAGGTGTGGCGGACACGCGTTCCACCCAAGATCAAAGTCTTCCTTTGGCAGTTGATACGGGGAAAGCTACCCTCCTGCGAACAGGTGGCCAAGAGGCGAGGGCCGTCCAATGGCCTTTGCGCTCTTTGTGGTGAGGTGGAGGATTGCAACCACATTTTCTTCACCTGCCCCATGGCGGGATACATGTGGGCCGGGGTTAGGGAACTCCTACACTGCACTTGGAACCCGGCGGGGGTCGGGGACTTCATTGCCTTAGCACAGGGTTTGCTAGGTCCCCTTCGTAGATTAGTATGGTTTACCTTTGCGGCCCAATGCTGGGCCCTCTGGCATATTAGGAACAAACTAACTATTGAAGGGAAACTGATCGGCAATGCAGCTGACGCATTCTTCCACATGTTGCTTTATATGCAGTCTTGGAGGGTTCTGGTCAGACCGAAGGATCGTGCGTTGCTGCACTTGGCGGTGGACGAGGTCAGGAGGCTACATGCGCGGTCTAGGGCGACTTAGCACATTCGACCCGCTTCAGGGCTATGTATCTTACCGCTTTGTACTTGTGGTGCTGGGCTTAGCACAGGACGTTTTAGTTGTGGTGTTACCCGTTCTTGGCTGCGCGTGTGTGGCGTGAGTCGTGTTGTTGGTTGTAAACTCTGACATTGGTCGCTTGCTTTATTTATAAAGCTGGGTCTACGGACCTTCGGTTTAAAAAAAAAGAGGAGTATTGATGTGATAACTGTTCATAAGAATGGGTCTGGTAGGTTTGCAAGTTACTCAACATTGATTGACGTGATAATTGCTCGATAATACTTCCCTGATTTACGTCAGCTAAATTTTTGTTTGCTGCGATTGGCTATCATAGATTTTCAAGTTAGGTTAATTTCTATTTGTAGCGATTGAAACAAGGCAATAAATTAAAAATAATTATTAACTAAAAATATAAGATAGCTTTCCTTTTAGTGATGCTCCCAGCGTGAAATGGTAGGCGACACTAGTGGAAAACAGGCCTTTTGATCCGGGTGGTTAGGGCCTTTTGTCGCGGGCGGCCAGCCGCGACAAGCAAGGCGCGATAAAAGGGAGGCCTTTTATCCCGGGTCACTTACGACCCGCGACATAAGGTCCACCACGTGGCAGCCGCCCGGCGCGCAGGGCACAGGCCCTTTGTCGCGGGCGGTATTACCACCCGCGACAAAAGGCCCTCTACGTGGCGCGCGCACAACGCTTCTGCTTTAGGGTTTGAGGGGTGCAGCACCCCTCCCCCCGCCACCGACCGCCTGTTATATCATTTTTTTCGTTCGAAAATAAAAGTTGCATATATTTGTACGCTACTAGAAATTGTACACGTTCATTCAATATATATATATATAGATCGATCAAACAAATGTTGGAAGCAAAAGTCGATTCCTCTTTACATGTAGCCCTTACATATATATATACATTTAGCTCACGATCGACAAGCGGTACTAACGACCGTCTATTTGGAGGTAGAGCATCTATTTGGACTAAACAAGCCTTTGTTGTTTAGTACATCTTTAATCAAAAGTCCCGCCAGTTCCTCCGCGATTCCTAGTGCGTGTTCCTTTGGTTGGAGTCCGTCCCGCATGAAGTCGACCTATATACGAAAATGAGATGAGTATGACTATATCGGTCTTGATAACGAAATATTGATGATAATAAATAAAGTTGTGAACTTACGTTGAATTTATTATTGTTCGCTTCTCGTTGGTTAACATGCGAATGGACTCGCAAACGTAGTATCCACATAGATTCGTCCCTTGTGGCTGCTGGGGGCACGGTACAGGAGTAAATGTTAGCTTCTCCGCCTGTGTTTCGTTCTTACGATGTCTCTTGAAAGCGGTCCAAGCCCCGCCAGGCAAAAGAATGATTGAATGAGTGGATAATTAATTGATATCTCACGAATGATAAAGCGCGGCGATGAAGGAAATTACACTTGGAGCAACTTCTGCAAGTCCTGGAACCCGTCCACGCCTCTACTCGGTGGGTCTTTTACCTCAACTATTCCCTTATCAGGTTGAATGTCTAGTAGAATCCGAGTGGAAGCTGCACATGTTATGCATATACGTCAGGAATTACACTTAACATCGAGTAAGAAAAATTGAATGTGCATAAAGATCATTAAGACTCTCACTCGTAGTTGTAAGGAAACAATATTGAATCACAGAAATATTGCTCCCCCAAAAACCTTAGTAGGTTTCCCCCCGTTTCTTGGGCATTAAACTTTACCGTTTGAACATGTACTTTATCTGGGTCAATAAACCCAATATTGATAATATTATTACTTTTGCATTCACTGATCTTCAGCATAAGAGAACACATAAGATATAATGAGTATATATATGCAATGAAAACGAACATGAACTGAATGAAAATGAACTTATATGTAGTTAACAACTTACAAGCAATAGCAACTCATGAGAGATTTGTCGAGGGCATCTAGATTGAATAACCGCCGAGTTCATTCATCTCAATATGGATCTCCTCCTTTCGGTAGTAATATTCCCATGGTATACTCGCCACGATGAACCTTATGTTCTCCTTGCATGCATCAAGGTACCACCGATGCAAATTCCGCATATGTGTTGGCTGTTTAAGCAGCTGCTCCGTGCCGACCAAGTCGGCCCCGTAGACAAATTTAGGAGCTATATCAGCAGTGGGTACCGCAGCATCTGCCGCATACATCAATTCCTCCACGGTAACGTCACGGTGCAGCCGCTAGCTTTGCAGCTTCTTCCATATTGAAACCACCATGTTCCCGGTACAGCTTGGGAACATTAAGCACTTTGAGTGGTGGGATCGATTGTTTGGGCTGAGCACCGAGGAGGGGAACTTCCTTTCTCTTTTTGCCTTTTGTCGTTTGCTTGGCCTTGAGGGGTGCACTTGTTGAAGTTGACTTATTCTCGGTTGCACTTCTAGCCGATGATTTGCTCGTGCCGGCAATGTCCTTCTCCTTAGCCTTTTCAGCATTCTTTGTGTCAATTACCTTCGCAAGAGTGCGTGTATAGTCATCCTTCTTCTCGTGTAAGTCATACTCGCGATGGTGTGTTCAGAAAACTAGTAGCATATGCTATTTGCTTCTCTGTGTATGGCTCGCGCGCTGGAGGTTTTGGCTTATGAAAAAAATCATAATTGATTTTCTTAACAATGGCATCATTTTCCTCCGGGTACGATCGTAAGGACGGGGGGAGGAACCTTTGGTACTTTTGGGAGGGGCGACCTCTTGGGGACAGGACTCTTGAAACGCTTCCGGCTGGGTGCATTCCGAGTCTTTTGGGCGGAGGCGGCGGCGCTGGAGATGGAGATGGACTACCGATGTCGTGGTCGACGTCGTACCCACGGGGTGATGGTGGCGACATGTGATCAGTAGGGAGGAGGTGATGGTGGCTCGCGATCACCCGGAGGAGGTGATGGTGACCCGTCGGGACGACCGGTACTAGGTGCTACCCAGCCTCGGCAGCTTGATATTCTTCTTTTCCCGAGAGAATGATTTCTCCCAGCACCTCTCTCGAGTGTAAGCCCCCCATCACCTCCGGGGATATCGAGCTCCAATGTCCCCCACGACGGGACAACCGAATCCACCCCGACACGAGCATAGCCAGCTGGAATCGGATTGCCATGCCATGTTGCCGGCTCACCTTCAGGTCCAAATGCCGGTAAGACATAGCCGACCGCCACCTTAACGAAACCTTCCTCGAACACCTCATGGAGATCACAAGGTGTTTGCTCCTTGATTCCATCGAAGGGGTCGCCAGGACCGGCATCTATCATCATCCGTGTAGGAGGGGCCTCCGAGTCGGCCACGCCGTCTGTCTCGTCGCCGAGATATTTCAGCGGTATTATCCGGCGGGCGCCGTCCTTTTAGTTCATTTATCTCCCGCCGCCGCCGCTGAAGCTCCCGCTGCTGCTGGTCAAGTCGGCGTTGGAACTCGGCCATCTGGTCATTCCGCACCTCCAGCTGGCGTTGTTTAGCTCTCGCTCGGCTTCTATAAGTCTCCGCGTCGGCCGGAAACCCAAGCGACCACGGAACACTAGGGCCGAAGCCTCTTGTTCGTCCTCCCTTCTCGGGATTACCGAGGACAAGCGTCGCAAGTCTTTCTCTCTATCGGGAGCAAACTTTAGTTTTCCCGCCTTTATATCTCGTCGTCACTTCAATCCATTTTTGCCCGGGTACCCTAACCCCGGTGTCACTTTCAACAATGTTCCCTGTCTTCATGTCATACTCACGGCCATGCGCGAGGAACCAATTTCGAGCCCTTGTGTCCCATCCTTCTCGCGTGGGTTCGGGAGTGATCCCGTTCAGCTCCATCTCAGCCTCTTGTGCATCCCACTTAGGCATGGCTCTTCCGTAGCCCCCTCGCCCGTATGATGGTGATACTTCTTCTCGCTTGCATTCTTCTTGTTTTTCGCCGACGAGTTCACAGCCTCCTTCCGATTCTTTGTACCTCACAAATTCTTCCCGCTATGCTCTCGCTTCGCTAGGTAGTTCTCGAATAATGGAGGCTTCTTGTCTTTCTTATAATTTTTCCATAACCGGTTCTTATACGCCCGGAAAAGTTCCCCCATCTTCTTAAGAGCCCATTTCTTCACTAGCTCTCGCTGCTTAGCATTCTCAGACTCCGATCCCAAATCGGCAAAGTGAAATGTGCCATCGGGTCTCCGAAAAGTGTGTCTTTGTACCTATCGGCAACCTGATTTTCGGACACATTCTTCGTCTTGTTCCATTCTCCGACGGTGATCGGGACACGATCTCTAACCACAACTCCGCACTGATTTTTGAACTTCACTCCGACATTCTCGGGTACCACCGGTTGGCCTTCCGGTGATATAGCTTCAATTGTGAAGTGGTCTTTCTTGGTCAACTTCTTTGCCGGGCCTCGTTTCTCTATCTTATCTTCGGAGGCCTAAGAGAATACATATATATAGAATTGCATTAATGCCTCTATACTAATGTCTCAATACATATGTACATATAGAATTCCATTAATACCTCGTCATGATCGGAGCCGTCGGCTTCTCCGTCACCGGAGCCGTCGTCGGCTTCTCCGTCACCGGAGCCGTCGGCTTCTCCATGACCGGAGCCGTCGGCATCTCCATGACCGGAGCCGCGGGCTTCTCCATCACCGGAGCCGCGGTCTTCTCGGTCGGCTTCTGTACCATCGCGGATTATGTCCGCGAACATGTCTTCCTGTTCCAAGTCCCGTTCGAATGGATCCATTGTTTACGCAAAAGAATTAAATCGATAAGTACATGTTCTAACCCTAACCCTAATCAAACACAAACCAAACCCTAACCCTAATCAAACACAAACCAAACCCTAACCCTAATCGGCGACACGTGTTAGCGAGAGGGAGAGGGTGTCGGCGACGCGTGTTTGCGAGAGGGAGAGTGTGTCGGCGACGCGTGTTTGCGAGAGGGAGAGGGTGTCGGCGACGCGTGTTTGCGAGAGAGAGATAGGGTGTCGGCGACGCTAGTTTGCGAGAGAGAGAGGGTGTCGGTTTGCGAGAGAGGGTGTCGGTGTCGTTGTCGGCGACACGTGTTTGCGAGAGAGAGAGAGGGTGTCGGCGACGCTAGTTTGCGAGAGAGAGAGGGTGTCGGTTTGCGAGAGAGGGTGTCGGTGTCGGTGTCGGTAAATACATATACTAAACATTTTTCAACCTAAAACTAATCAATTACATACTAACTAATTACATACTAACTAAACTAACTAATTACATTACATACTAAACTAACTAAACTAACTAATTACATACTAACTAAACTAACTAATTACATACTAACTAAACTAACTAAACTAAACTAAACTAATTACATATGAACTAATTACATACTAACTAAACATTATATACTAACTAAACTAACTAATTACATTACTAACTAATTACATACTAACTAAACTAACTAATTACATTGCTAACTAATTACATACTAACTAATTAATAACTAATTAACACAATTAAGTAAAAAAAAATGAAAAAAAAAATGAAAACCAGGCGCCCGGCCGTGAGCTGCAGGCGCGGCGGCGCTACCTCGGGCTTGCAGACGGCGGCGGCGGCGGCCCGAGGACGACGACGCGCAGGTGGCGGCCGGCGGCGGTGGCGGCCCGAGGACGCAGGCGGCGGCCGAGGCGCGGCGCGGCGCGGCGCGAGGTCGCAGGCGGCGGCCGAGGGCGCAGCGGCGGCCGAGGCGCGGCGCGGCGCGAGAGGCGGCGAGAGGAACGGCGGCGGCCCGAGAGGAAGAGGCGGGGGCGGCGCGAGGGCGGCGGCCGGAGGCGAGGAAGACGGCGGCGGCGCGGCCAATTTCGGCAGCCTGGCGGCGCAAAACGGCTAAGTGTTGGCCTCCAGGAGTCGCGGGTGGCGGCTCCGCCCGCGGCTCCGCGCTCTTATACCCACCCCCCTTTTGTCGCGGGTGGGGGCTTGACCCGCGACAAAGACCCCCTTTGTTACGGGTCAAGCCCCCACCCGCGACAAAAGGGGGTCTTTGTCGCGGGTCAAGCCCCCACCCGCGACAAAAGGCCTTTGAGGCTGATCCGCGGCACAGCCCATCCAACGGCTCGGCCGTTTGAATCCAACGGCCTAGAGCCGTTGGATGGGCTGTGCCACGGATCAGCCCATCCAGAGGCCTTTGAACCCTTTATTTTTTGTATTTTAAATTAAAAAAACTAATATTTCAATAACTTTTGAATGGTAACTCAAATACAAATGTTTTATATATGAATATTGATCGAGAAAAAGGTAATGAACATGAATATGACATCCATATACCTATTTGCATCTCGCGTCATATGAAACGTTGATAGTCGGGTATGTTTCACCCCCGTGCACCGCCGCCGTGCCACACGTGTCGCGTCCCGTGCCACTCGTGTCGCGTCCCCGTGCCACGTGTCGCCACCTCTTCCACGTGCCTCGCCCGCCGACGCCGGCGTGCGACGTGTAGCCACCGCCGACACGTGCCTCGCCCCCGCCGAAGCCGGCGTGCGACGTGTAGCCACCGCCGACACGTGCCTCACCCCGCCGACGCCGGCGTGCGACGTGTAGCCACCGCCGACACGTGCCATGCCCCGCGTGCGCTATATAGAGCGACGAGTGCGGGCGCAACCACACGTCGCCACCGCCTCCGCTCATTCATCTCCGGGATGCCTCCATGTCGTCGAGGGGCGTCCGGTTTCCGTGGCGTTCGAGTGCATCCGAGCGGTAGGTTCACCGCCGAGATACGCGCCGGTGGCTTCCGCCTCACCCTCGGCACGTACAACACGCCGGAAGAGGCGGCGCGCGCTTACGACGCGGCGGCGTGGCGCTTTCGGCGGCCGGGGCACGACATGAACTTCCCGGATGTTGAATCGCTAGAGGAGGCGGAGTTCCTCGCGCCACCGCCGTGCCTCGTCACCGACGAGGACCGTCGCCGGCATCGCCGAGTGCAGCGCAGGATCGCCATCGCCGAGCGCGACGAGCGGTTGATGCGCCGGTGGAGGGCGCGGTCCCCCGACGCGTTCTTTGCTAACCTTAGGGCACAACGCAGGTCCAACAGGCGCCACCGTCGGGCCGTCGCCGCCTTCGAGCTCGAGAACTCGAATACAACTTGGACCGAAAACGACCCTCGGTGGGATGACCTTTGGACGGAGACAACCTCCAACGACGAGTAGAGACTAGACTAGTAATTTATCTATTTTATTGTAATTTCAATAAAGTCGTTGTCGGTTCTATTAGTTTAAATTTAGTTTATAAAGTCGTTGTCGGTTGTTTTTGTTCAATAAAGTGGTTGACACGAAATTTATTACGATTGAACTGAAATTAAAGTACGAGCTCAACCGAAAAATAAGATACATGGCCAGATTCGAATGTTGGAGCCATTCAATCATAGTCGTGCCTAGTCCTATACACGTCGCCACCGTAGTCATCAAAGTCGCCGACGTCATCGTCGCTAGCATCGGGGTCGCGGTTGTCGAACCTCGGCGGATGACCACGCGTGGGCTGGGATTGAGGGTAGCGCAGGCGGGGGCCACGATAGGCCGGGACGCTCGGGAGAGTCCGGCCGCGCCACCACATCCGACGGCCGGCCTCGTTGAAGTTCGAAGGAGGCGGGCCGTCCTCCTCGTACCCGGCAACCGCCCTCTCACGCCGATTGATGAAGAAGCTGTCCCAAGTCGGGCTGTAGTCGGGATGCCACCGGGGATTCCTCCGCTGCTCGGGCGTGAGCTCGAAATAGTAGTGGTTCGTGATGGCCATCTCGCGTGGCACACCTACGGGGATAGGAGGGACCGGTACGCCTCCGACGCTCGGCAACCAGCCGGTCGGGACGCGGTAGCCGGGCGGGCGAGGGGTAGTTCGAGGCGCAAAGCGCCTCCGCCTCCGGGGTGTTAGACATACGATGGAAGCCATGGGAGAGAGTGATGAGGTTTGCGAGATATGAGAGTCCAAGCCTACATATATATAGTGGAAAAATGGCGGGAATGCGGGAAGAAAATAGGCGGGAACGAAGTGGCGCGCGAAACTTTCATCCCGGGTGGAGGCTCAAACCGCGACAAAAGACTGGGGGAGGCTTATCTAGGAGGGCCTTTTGTCATGGTTGGTGGCTGCAACCGCGACTAAAGATGTCGGCAGGATAATAAGGATGTGTCGGTAACCTTTTGTCACGGTTGGTGGCTGCAACCGCGACTAAAGGTGTCGGCAGGATAAGGACGCGTGGGTGGACGCACTGCTCGATGAGATAAAGCATGTAGCGCACGACGGCCTGTCGAAGGAATAAGACAAAGTAGAAGCGGTGCCGTGCCTATAAAAGGAGCATCGATACGCCTTGCCAAGCAGATCAACAAGCCAAGCACAGTTTAATCTTCATTATTACATAAATGTAGAGATTGTCTTGGGAACTATATATGAAGAATACATTATTACATCGCCATCTAGTGTTGTGATCTTCTACGCCGTAGCCATGGAGAATCTTCATCATTTAGAAAGATGCTTGGGTCAATTTTCACCGTGAAGGGCGGAATTTCTTTAAACTTATTATAATCTTCTGACATGTCTGTCTTGTCATCCACTCCCACGATGTTTCTTTTCCCCGAAAGAACTATGTGGCGCTTTGGCTCCTCGATTGATGTATTCTTTTGTTGATTTCTTTTTCTTGATTTGCTAGACATGTCCTTCACGTAGAAAACTTGAGCCACCTCGCTGGCTAGGACAAAAGGCTCGTCCAGGTACGCAAGATTGTTGGGATCCACCGTTATCATACCGTACTTATCGTCAATATGTATAGCGCTGAGCTTCACCCATTTGCACCGAAACAAAGGGACCTTAAAAGTGGGACCATAGTCAAGTTCCCATATCTCCTCTATGTATCCATAATATGTGGTGGTCTGCCCATTCTCGTCTGTTGCATCGAAGCGGACACCGCTGTTTTGGTTGGTGCTCTTTTTATCTTGGTCGATCGTGTAAAATGTATTCCCATTTATCTCGTACCCTTGGAATGTACATATGTTTGAAGATGGTAACCTAGCCAACAAGTACAGCTGCTCCACCGCAGATGGGTCATTAATGAGATGTCTTTGCAACCAACTGCCGAAGGTATTCATGTGTTGACGTGTAATCAAGGACTCGGGCTGGCCCGGGTTTATTTCTCGTAAAACATTCTTATGTTTCTCGATGTACGGAGCCACCAAGCTGGAATTGTATAGAACCGTGTAGTGCGCTTGATTGAAAGAAATCTTGTCCCTCCACACCGTTGTTTTCCTTCCTAGTGTGCCCTTTCCGGTCAGCCTCCCTCATACCGAGATTCGGGAACACCAATCGGCTTAAGGTCGGGAAGAAAGTCAACACAAAACTCAATGACCTCCTCGGTTCCGTAGCCCTTTGAGATACTTCCTTCCGGCCTAGCTCGGTTATGAACATATTTCTTTAAGACTCCCATGAACCTCTCGAAGGGGAACATATTGTGTAGAAATACAGGACCGAGAATTCTAATCTCTTCAACTAGGTGAACGAGGAGGTGCGTCATAATATTGAAGAAGGATGGTGGGAACAACAACTCGAAGCCGACAAGACATTGGACCACATCTTCCCGTAATCCCGACAAAGTTTCGGATCCATTACCTTCGAGAAATTGCGTTCAGGAATGCACATATCTTCACAATGGCTAGTCGAACATTTTCTCGGTAGAAGTCCCCTCAATGCAATCGGAAGCAATTGTGTCATAAGCACGTGACGAGTCATGGGACTTCGAGGTTCTGGAATTTTTTCTCCTTCATATTTACTATCCCCTTTATATTCGACGAGAAACCAGACGGAACCTTGATACTGAATAGGGCTTCAAAAAAGATCTCCTTCTCTTGTTTGGTAAGAGCATAGCGTGGCAGGCCCTACAAACTGCCCTCGGATGATTGCCGTTTCGTCCTTTATGAAGTTCCCGGTCCTCCCGTGCTTCGTTGTATCTTTTGTCTTTCCATACACGCCCGGAAAACCTAGAATATTCACACAAAGATTCTTGGTCAGGTGCATCACGTCGATTGCGGAGCGGACTTCCGGGACTTTCCAATATTCTAGCTCCCGGAAAATAGATTTCTTCTTCCACATGGGCGCGTGTCCGTCATCGTCTTTCGGAACAGTGTCGACCGCTCGGACCCTTTCCAAAGATAACATTTAAATCCTTGACCATGTCAAATATATCAGCACCACTACGGGGGACAGAGCTTCGGACGGCGGTCTCGTCTCGCCATCGAAATGCTTGCCTTTTTTCCTTAAGGGATGCTTGCGCGGAAGGAAACGACGATTGAACGGGTACACAACTTTTCTCGCTTTTTCCCAAATATTTACTTTCGAGTCTCATCTAAACGAGTGTGTGCATGCATTGTATCCTTTGTTCGTCTGTCCCGAAATGTTACCGAGAGCAGGCCAATCATTGATGGTTACGAATAGCAACGCTCGTAGGTCAAATTCTTGCTCCGTGTGCTCATCCCACACACGTACACCTGGTTTGGCCCACAACTCCAAAAGTTCATCGACTAATGGTCTTAGGTACACATCAATGTCGTTGCCCGGTTGCTTTGGGCCTTGGATAAGCACTGGCATCATAATGAACTTCCGCTTCATGCACAACCAAGGAGGAAGGTTGTAGATACATAGAGTCACGGGCCAGGTGCTGTGACTGCAGCTCTGCTCCCCAAAAGGATTCATGCCATCGGTACTTAGACCAAAGTATAAGTTCCTTGCCTCACCTGCAAAATCCGGAAACTCTCTCCCGATGTTTCTCCACTGCCGACCATCAGCGGGGTGCCTCAACATCGCGTCTTTCTTACGTTCTTGCATGTGCCATCGCAACAACTTGGCATGCTCTTTGTTTCTGAACAAACGTTTCAACCGTGGTATTATTGGAGCATACCACATCACCTTCGCAGGAACCCTCTTCCTGGGTGGCTCGCCCTCAACATCACCAGGGTCATCTTTTCCGATCTTATACCGCAATGCACCACATATCGGGCATTTATTCAAATTCTCGTACTTCTCACCGCGGTAGAGGATACAGTCATTAATGCATGCATGTATCTTCCGCACATCTAATCCTAGAGGGCAGACAAGCTTCTTTGCTTCATATGTACTCGACGGGCAATTCATTATTTCTTGGAAACAGCTTCTTTAATATTATCATCAATTTCTCAAATCCCGAGTCAGTCCACACCGACCTCTGCCTTCCATTTCAGCAATTCCAATATGCTACCCAGCTTTCTATGCCCATCTTCACAACCTGGGTACAACAATTTGTGGTGGTCCTCTAACATCTTGTCAAACTGCAACCTCTCCTTATCCGTGCCACAGTCTCTTCTTGCATCAGAAATGGCCCGACGAAGATCATCATCAACAGGATCATCTGATGCCTGTTCTTCACCTCCTTCTTCTTCATTGTCGTCCATTGCGGTATCAAAGCATTCAGAGAACATAGATCGGTACTCGGTCATCATTATCTTCTTCCTCATCGCCGTCTTCCATCATAACCCCTTCTTCTCCGTGCTTGGTCCAAACATTATAGCTGGACATGAATCCAAACCGAAGCAGGTGGCTCTTAATGTCTCTTGAGCAAGAGTAATCCTTCTCGTTCTTACATTTTAGACATGGACAGCACATAAAACCTTGCTTCGACTTGTTGGCCTCGGCCACAAGCGAGGAAAGAATTCACGCCCTCTCTGAAAGCGGGGGCACATCGGTTACCGTACATCCATGGATGACTCATCTGCATCATAAGTACAATTATATATGTATCAGATGCAATCACCTTGCTAAAATTAGTATTGTACGGACTATGCATATATATATAGTCGAGAAAATAGTTGCTAACCTTTTAGGATCAAAAAAAGGAGAAATCTTATCAAATAAAACCAAGTGGCATCCCTCTCACAAGCATTCCATCAAACACCTCTTGTGCACATGTAGAAAAAATGAGCTAGCATACACCTCCACCTTCACCACCAAGGAAAAAATGAGGTGGGGGGGGGGGTGGCTGGCTGCTTCTATATATATAGGGGGGACATTTTGTCGCGGGCCGTATTACGACCCGCGAAAAAAGGGGTGGCCACGTCGCTCCTAACCCTTTTGTCGCGGGTCGTAATACGGCCCGCGACAAAAGGCCGCGACAAAAGCCTCCGCGCGCTCCACATGGTTTCGGGGCGACGTGGCCAGGCCATTTGTCGCGGGTGCAGGCGCGCCCGCGACAAAAGGCTCCCACGGAAGCCCTGTTTTCCACTAGTGCGAGGTGATCAGACGGTTGAATTGGATGTTTTGAGACGATGAGTTATGTCAAACGGTCTGGATGATCCCTATCTTCTTCATCAAACACGTTATATGACCTACGACCAACTTTAATATAATAATATAGATTGAGGAGGTACATAATTAATTTACTTAATTGGATGAGAAGAAACTACTCCCCAACCTCGGATTTTGAGCCACCAGGAGTCTACGGCCTCGTCTTGCACATAAATTCCAATTACCGCTAGATCCGGGGGCCTCGACATTGTGAACTTTGGGTGGTCGAACCTTCCTCGAAACCTTGCACCAGCTGCATCTTTCTTTAGCTGGTAAAGGGCAGCAGAATTTGTTTATGGTTGATGCCACTTGCCAATAGCATTTTCATCAGTGGACAACAGGGCCCTGCTCCCAAAACAACGTGCGGATTGCTTAGATTAAGATATGCCGATGACAGCCCTTGTCATATTGAGGGGGCGAGCTTTAAACCTTTAAGTAATCTTCTCCACATCGACATCTCGAGTTGTTTAGCCTGTCACTTGTTGCATTAGTATTTTATTGTTCAAGCTAGCCCCGATTCGATAAGCCAAAGTAAATCCAATAAAAAAAGGGGTTTTCCTCTTCACAATGTCCCCAACCTCCTGGCCACATATCAGGTTCTCTCCTATACCTAAGTAGCAGCCTGTCAGTTCTGTTTGCCGGAGCGGTTTGATCGGTAGTACCACGTGAAAATGGGAAGCAGCCAGGAATCTGTTACCTGCTAGGAAAACCTTTTTCTATAGAGTATATATTAATATCACCAAGGCAGTGCCTTAATGGCAATATGGATGTAAAGAAAGAAAAATTTCGCTGCTACAGTAATCTATTTCTTATAGCAGTGCACCAAAAACTAGAAAGACAACACAATAAATTCATCTTCCCCAAAAGCGGCGCATGCAAGAAGAAAACAGTGCACAAGCGTCACCGTCTCCTAATCATAGATCATATGTTTTTACCCTACAAATTTAGACTTTGAACTTCTCGTGTGTTGTCGCCCCCACTTAGCGATACCGCTACTCCAAGCCAGGAATCACCAAATCAATTCCTCATCACCACAAGGACTTGAACCACCATTACTAGTCCCCAGATCTTGGCTTCCATACCATTCTCCACGACTGACTTCACCATGGAACCGGCCCATGATGGCAGAGCTTTGCATCCCTTTCTCTGAAATCAAATTTTCAGAAAAACATAGTTGCGCGAGACCGAATCTCATCCGATCCAACAATTTTCAAGCATAAGGCGCACTAGGGAGTTCTCCGGCGGAGCCTTCCGGAACTCGACACTCCGGTCCGATCAAGGAGGAAAAACATCAAGCAGGTCTTTGCCATGGTGCGAGAGGAATCCTAGGACCGCCCACCTTTATTCGCAAGACCGGTAAACCCCTTCGCCGCCAGTCCACTTCCTAACGGACTGGCCATAGAGAAGAAGGCAGCTCTGCGCGACCGTAGGCCTCAAATAACCCTAAGGCCCAGATCGTTCCCTGAGGCCCAGATCAAATCAGAGACTTCGATCGCCAATAGCTCACCAGCAACTCCACGACGCCACTCCAACGGAGGAGGCCAACCACCTCAATCCCCGCCGGACCCGGGCAAAAGACCTAGACTAGCCGAGGAACCAGGGACCCGCGCCGCCCATGGTCATCGAGCACGTATCTGACAAGGAGTCCTCCGCGTCGTCGCTGCAAGGCCTCGCCCTCGAGCGCCTCCATTGCAAGAAAACGTCGCCATGCCCCTTGCCAAGCACCACGCCCCGCCAGAGAAGGCTTCTCGCGCCGCTTGCGCAAAGCAAAGGGGAAATGAGGGCCTCGCCGCCACCGACGTTCCGCAGGCTTTCCCTGGTGATGCCCATCAGCGACGGCGAGGGAGGGGAGGCATGGGAGGGGGCTTCGGTGGTAGGGGAGGAGAGGAGCTCCCGGTCACTCGCGAGAGCGACAAGGAAAACATAGACTTTCCCAACTACCGGATGCGGAGTTAGAGGCCGCGAAACATCGGTCTTGATGACCGCCGGTTTTCGCTATGACCGGGTACTTCTCATCGGAAAAAATGCTAGAGGGCTCCATTCCGGCGACGTCTGTCTCTACGGCTGTGTATCTACGATGTATCCATCATCCGATAGCATCGTTTTTGAACAAATCGAGCTTGCCGCGGCCGGAAAAGACCACAAATCAGCAGCGGGATCTCCAACGGCTATGGCCCGCTTCCAACAACGACATGCACCGGTGAGCTCGACTTAGTGCGGAAGGAGGGCGTAGGAGGGTTCGGGCTCGTGACAGAGACAATAAGTGGCCGGCAGAGTGAACGCCGTCGGAATCGGTAGAGCAGCGAGACGCGTTTTGGGGATGAATTTTTTTGCTCGTCGCGTCGCAGGCCGAGTAAGTATAGGTGGCACGTTGGTCATGAGCAAAAATTTTGTCCTCTAACGTTTTTGCAACTTCGGCACGAGGCGGCTTAGAAGAGGAAAAGAAAATCTTTTCCTAACTTTTGCCCCTCTAAGCATTTTTGCTCTTTCAGTTAGAGATGCTCTTATTAGAAAAAAAACTTCAACCCTAACCACAATTCCATATGGATATTTTGAATGTTAATCAAGTACAACTAATGCAGCAACATACATACTTAATAGTGAATAATTAATGGTGCAAAGTCCTAACGAAATCCCATATACATTAAAGAAGGAAAGGAAGACTAGAAAACCAACTGGGGCTAAATACTGAATCTGCCATTTAGTCCAAATAAGAATCCATTCAAAACCCATTAAATCCATCCAAAATGAAAATCTACCCTTTACCCCTGCCAAGGGAAGATATATGAATGCTCTCTATATATCAGATTATATAATAGAACAGGTCAGATTTTTGCAGGAAGTGTTCTCTGATAAAATGGCTGGACTCATCTCAGCAATCTGCAGCAAAGTGTTGCAAGCTGCACCGAAACGTGGGGGTGGCTCGGGATCGGTAGCCTCCACACTGCTCTGAATTATTAAAAAATGGCCTTAGTATTGTAATACCAACTGGCAATACATCTAACCGGCTGGCAGCTACTGTCAGTGTCCCCGTTGCTGCAATTTGCACGTAAACAAACACACACGCATCACACCCTGGGCGCGAGTACGTAAGATCGATGGTCGCGGCTTTCTAATGCCAAGAAAGCGAGTTACAAAGTACAATCATAGTACTGGAGAAATATTTTCAGAAAAACAAGGAATTATATATATCTATATATCAATCACATGGAAACTAAATGTCTACATATCTGTGTCCATACTGGCAAACTTATGTTCGAGAAGAAAATGGGGATTCCCATGACAAGGTAGGCCATAATTGGCGGCAGATTCGTCCGCTCGAATCTATTTTGTGTCGAAACGTTAGACTTATTTTCTTTGACGAGGGAAACATTAGACATATATGAAAAGACCCTGCAAAGCCTCTTGACTTAGAAACGGAAGGAAAACATAAAATAGTACTATTAATCGAGTTTGTACATACTGCACGCCATTGTGCTCGCCAGCTACCTCCTCAAAATTTGAAGTCCTCTTCCTGCGAGTAGCAGCTTGAAAGAGACATAGGTGGCTAGCTACCTCCCCATCTCCTTCTCCATTTCCCACATACCTGCTGCTAGCTTCTTCGCGCGACCTAGCTAGCTTTTTATTATCTCATCATCCCAGTACAAATCAGGACGAGATTAGATAAACAGAGCCGGGAAGACCCAATGGCGTCGCCGCGGCCGAAGGGAGAGTCGTTTGACTTCGAGGAAGCCATGGGATCTGCCTCCGCGTCCTACAGCTCTGCGGGAGGCGTCTTTGGCCTCTCCCCGCCGGAGTCCTCGCCACGCGACAGCCGGAAGAGAAGGTATGTAAACTCACCTTGCCTTGCTGCTGCTCGTTTATACTACTTGTTCCCCCCTTGTTGCTTGCTTTACTTCAATCGTTTGATTTTCCATAGATACTTCTCCTGACCTCTTCGATGAGCTCATCATTCTGAAACTAGACACTGAAGCTGTCGTGTTGATTTGCATTACTTGTCTTTCTCGTTTGTGCATTGTATCTATCAAAACGTATAGAGGTATTGATGCTGTTCTACCTACCTTGGATTTATGCCAATAATGGAAAGATTTGAAAAAATTAAGGAAGAGTTAGGAAATGTTAACATGGTCAGAAACTGGCAGGAATTGGAACACTTAAGATATGTTGATGTACTATACTGTATAGTTACAACTAGGATTAATAGTCTACTGCTAAAACAATGCTGAAAACACTGATGGTTGGGGTCACTCTTCGCAGCCTGGAGTAGAGCGAAATATAATGAGAAAAGGACAATTAAACTGAATCATACAACAGCCACTAGAATTTTCTTTTCTTATTACTTCTTCATGTGGGTCGTGCTATATTTCATGGGATGGGGTCAAAGCTGCAATGTAGTGCAGAATTTTGCTCAGAGCTTGGATGGCAACCCCACACTATGCGAAAAGAACCTGATTATTGTGAAAAACTTGTTGCCTTACCAGTAACCTGGTGCCCGTGATGCTACATATATCCTAACCATTTCTGGACATTCTCCTTAGACCATAGTTCTAAAAAAAAGGTCATATTCTCCTTCTTTCAATGAAGAGCATTTTCTTTGGAGACTTCGGAACCTGAAGTAATTTTTTTTGAAGTAGCTCCCTTTTATTTTCCAGTGCATATATATAGATCTGGGGTCATAGTGTGGGGGGGATCATTTTCATGAGAAGATTATACTAGTCGTAAACTGTCCTTCATGCACATTTTTGGCATGCTTATAAGAAAGAAAAGGAGGACTACACGTGGTCTAGCTACTTTGTGATATTGCAGTCTTGCAGCACTACCTTGAATACTATTTTATGACTCAAGAATCTGCTTTCCTTTCCTAAAGGATAAGCAAAAACTGAAAAGTGTCGAGCAGATCAATCATTCCCTAAACATCAAGCATATGTGAAAGATGTGCAGTGTATACAGTATACTATATGGAGCCCCTAGCTATTTAGTTGTGGTACCAGTGATACCTCTTGAACGAATATAGAGTGTCGTAGTGTGTAATATTTTCTCTATTTTTCCTAGATAATTACAATCTATATAGATACTACTTCTTTCAAAAAAAGAATATCTATATACTGGTTTTGTACTTGTTTTTTTTGGAAAGGTGGTGATGCGTGGTATGAGAAATCTATCCATTTATTTTCAGGTTCAATGTGGACTTTTAAAGTAGAAAATAATTTATTGACGCACCAATCCCACTTAATATCCCATTAATTTAGCCCGCGGTCTTGATAACAAGATCGTCATCTTTGATTACCACGTTCTTATTTCTTTCCTAGTAATACCTTTTAAATTTGTCTAGTTCCATAACGATTATCCCACAAAATTTTCTTTGTTGGTTTGAGTTACTTATCAAGCATTCCGCTCGAGGTACCTTGACGTAGTTCATGTGCGCGTGGCCGCCCGCCACACAACATGACGGCACAATGTATGGTCACTCAACTAGCCTAGCCACTCTTTCAAACAATTGTGAACGCAAAATTGTATGTCGTTAATTGGTTCTAACTTTCAACAGTAACTGAAGAGATCTATACTAAAACATTCTTTCTAGGAGATCTGAACAAAAGGCGACAACTTATATTTGGCCTGATGGCGATGCATGCAGTTTTTGCAAGCGTCACACCGTCGGTTTTTACATAGATTTTTCCCCTCTTGTTGCAGATGCTTCTGGTTAGATCCACAAAAAATGTATACTCTATTGACTTGGCTCACCTCTCCCCCCCCGCGTCGGTATTTTGGTCCGTGCATGCGGTGGATATGTGGCCTTCTTCTTTGCCGGAGGAGGTCGGCTGGTTGCTGGGGTGGCGGATCACGAGATCCATCTACCTCGGCGATGAAGATCTAGTCGACAACGAGCTAGTGGCGAAGGGGCCACCGGTGAACATCGTGCCTTGACTTCATTCTTGGCGGATGATGGCGACGGATATTGGCATCGTTCCCTTGCGAAGGCATCATCTTTGTTGGCCTCTCCGTTTGCTCTCACCGAGTTGGGGACTCGCGGCTGTCGGTGAAAACCGTGTCACGATTGGCGAGCGATGGTGGCGTTAAGCGTCGCATCCTTCTTGAAGGCATCGTCGTCCCAGCCCGCGGGTACACACTCGTGCTGCTCCGGGGGAAACCCTAGATCCAGCTAGGATCGGACGATGACGGTGCTCCCTGCATCGTGCTACCTATTGGGGCATCGTTTTTGGAGCAGCGGCTGGATGGAGGTGGTTTTTGGTGGAGTGGTGTTCATCTACCACGTTCTACCACGTTGTCGTCGAGGATTCTCAGCGGCGTGGAGCTGCGGGGTATCGAAGATGGGCGAGGACTGCTGGACGCGTGCAGGATGGTGGAGCTGACTGGTGTTATGGTGACATCGACGGCAGGCTTGGCACGGTCAATGCGTTGATCTCGCTTGGAGATGGGTTCGAGATAGATGGCGGTTGCGAACTCTGTGACGTGTGCAATGGTACACCCTCAGGGTTTTGCTTTTTGGATGATGTGCGTTGGTGTATCGTCAGGGAGTATGGCCTTGTTCATGGTCACGCACTTCATCGTAGGTATAGCGAGTTGTCGCTAGGAAGGAGGCTTCAAGTCAATCTTTGTATTCCCCTTGTAAGGCATTGTGAATAATTTAATAAAGCAAAGAGCTATGTGCATCCTTTGGATGCAGAAGCTGGGGCTATTCTCCTTTATCGAAGAAAAGTTGTTTGACTAAAAGTTTGATCTAGAGCCCACCTCTCATTGGCTAAGCATGATGGCCCAACTTGACCTTGCCAAGACCGTGAAAGAGGCAATGAGCCTCCTCAGCTATTCAAGCACTGGAAAATCCCTCACATGTCGAGCTCAAAACAATATCGAGCCGGGTCATCGTGTACACTTAATGACAAGTGGACCCCCTTATCAGTTTTTACTTCCCTTTACCATTAATTGCTCAACGGTAATACAATGTTCTTTTGAAATGACAACAATTAAATGGAACACAGGAAAAAAGAATGAAAGGAAAAGATTGACAGGAAAACCATACTACGGGTTTTTAGTTAAATGGCTATCATCCAACATACTTATGGGGTTTTTTACTCATTAATTAGCTAGTGTGGGTAAAACAAACCTTAAGTTGTTTTTTTAGTTAAGGTGTTTTCTTGTTGAATTTACACAAAAAACTTATTTACCTTTTTTCCATACAGACCGTAAATATTTAGTTTTAGTTTGCGTGGGAATAGATGTTATATTTTAATTAAATGACCATGGATATACTTTACTATACATCCTACATGTATTATATCGTTCCATTTCAATTCTGCAGTTATTTATATTATTTCTATCGGCACATTTATATATACTCCCTCTCCTTTTACAAAAGAGTGTACTTCCATCAGCTTCTTGGAGAGTTTCATGGAGTTTGCACAGAAATATAATAATATTTATTATACTAGCTAGATACCTGTATGATGAAAATATAATTTATCCTGAATCTAATGATCGATGATAGTTTGCTGGCATAAATGTTGGTGCTTTTTATATAAATACGATCAAACATAAACAAGTTTGACTTCCATTGGAAGTACACTGCATGGAGGAGAATACCAAACGGCCTTCACAATTTTTTGAGCATTTGCAAATCTACCATTCATCCTGAGTCCTGAAGCCTGACTCGTTTCTCTGTTTGACCTATATATATTTAGCCCGGTCCATATATCGCTGCAGGAAAGACAGACCTTCATGGGTCAAACATACCTTCACACCTCATTTTGACGGTCACTTGTGGAGAAAGTACGGCCAGAAAAACATCAAGGACTCTGCCTTCCCCAGGTAATTTACCAGGTGACACTCTATTGATTAGCGACGTCAAGAGAAGGAAAAAAAAGCAAACTATTTATATTCCAGGAAACACAAAAAGGACATAATGTGACAAGTTTTATAGTGTTGAAACGTCTCTTTCTTGTGATGATTAGTTCATCAAGTCGGAAAGCTAACTTGGGAAAGTCATTTGATACAAGAACATTCATTTTTCCTTTTCAAAAAGAAGTCATTTGATACAAGAAACTAACCGCTCTTCTCCAAATTTCAGTAAATTTCAGTATATGAGAAGGGCCATAGTATTTAGAAATCAGTTTCAGTAACTTTAAGACTCCAAAACAGTCGGCCGATATGGTTGAACCTTTAAGTAAACCATGTCTCCATGCTTAGGCGAAAATAGATATAGTGAAGTAATCCCGGAACTCTAGAATCATTAATAACTTATTATATTGTATTACATATCGCCAATCTAGTGGAAAATGATCCCTCAAGAACATTTCTTTGAATAGAATTGTTCTTTGGGTTTGACCTGTTGTTCTAGAAAATAGAAAGTTGTCTCTCATATGTTATGTTAAGGTGATTCATTCATAATATTTTTTTATGTGCGGTTTCAAGATACTCTAAAAGTATCTTTTAAACCGACTTTCGAGCTCCATTATGTTGCACTGTTCACTATAAAAATTTGTCAATTAAATTAATTTTTGTATAGCTTAAAATACGAAGTAGTTTGTATTGATATTTTATAAGTTTATAGTATGCATCAATTGCTATCTCTAGAATTGTTTCAGAATTTTTTAAAATCTAAAATAGAATTCAAATGTTTCAGAATAAATGGCTGCGTGTACCTCGGCATCCATTTTAAGTTTCTCGATGTCTACGTCACTAACAAATTATACAAAGCTACTGATGCTAACATAGTAACATGTAATTAAACGGTAATGCAGGCTGTACTACAGATGCTCTTACCGTGAAGACAAGCAATGCCTTGCCTCGAAGCTGGTACAACAAGAGAACAACGACGACCCACCACTGTTCAGGGTCACCTACACGTACGAGCATACGTGCAACGCCGCGCCCGTCCCAACGCCCGATGTCGTGGCTGAGCTGCCGGCGCCCACCGCTGATTCGCTCTTCCTCAGGTTTGACTCCACCGGCGCCAGTAACGGAGATAGGCACCGGATGGAGCAGCAACGGCAGTACCAGCAGCCTATGGCGCCTGGGTGGCCTTCATTGATGCTCAGTTTTGAGTCCAACAGCCAGCCTCACACGCATCATGCTGCCTTCCCATCCGAGCTGCCGCCGGTGGCGTCGACGTCGACCCCATTCTCGGCGGACGGCATGTTGCAGGCAACCCCGCTGCCGTCCCCGGCGATGACGACCGACGGCGGAGGTGACAGGTTCTCGACGTGGGACTCGTTGAAATACGGTCTGAATGACCATGTGCACTTCGGCGACAACCGGTATCTCGCTGACAATAATGGTAATGATGATAATTACTGACTGTTACTGCGTTGCTCTTACGTCACAAGCATAAGTAAACTGTCATTATTTGGCCTGGAATCAAGTAAAGTTCATACATATTCTTCGTGGAGAACATGCAGATCGATTTTTTATATACTTGCTCATTTTAGCTGAAGTGTCACTTCACTACTATGCTTATCCTGCATTCCTGCATTTGGTCAGCTCGAAGATGAAATAGATCGGTTGGTGCTATATATGCACCTTGCATTTTTCATTTTATTCTGCTTTTGCGCATCGGTTGGTGAAATAGGTCGGTTGGTGCTCGAAGATGAAACATGATGCGGAGCCACCCTCCTATGGTCTACTACTGTCAACTACGCTTCAAGGAAGTCTAATGGTATTTCTAGCCGATCTCATAGATATAATTTAGAGAAGCAAAACCGTGGAGTAAACTTAGAGGAGTAAAGTTTACTCCTCTAAATGTGGCCAGACCTAACCGTTTCCTTAAATTTAACTCATAAAACGAAGTGCACTCTCTTGATCATATTGTTATAGGTTTCCGTTCGGTTTTCTCTTAAAAACCGTGCATTCCCTTCTTAATTAATGAATGCGGCAAAGTTTTTACCTCCGTGTTAAAAAAAGTAACCGGACATGGAAGTCTCTGTAAATCTTGTTGTTCTTTCTTGCTTCTTCTTCATCTTAGCGCAAGATGCCTCTCACTCCACCGCCATCTTGTACATTTCGAATGTCACACGCTTCTTGTATGCCAGCTAAACACAGCTCCGCCGCAAAACGTCAAACATCTGCCCTACGTCGCAGTGATCTCCATGGAAGGTGACAATAAGGTTCTGGACGAAGGTGTCAAACCGTGTTGACACATAACCACACGAAGGCATTATATATGTGAATCACATTTGATTCAAGCAAGGGATTCTCTTTTCCGGAGTCAAAACCACGTGCACGAGGCAAACATAAAAGGGTCACACGAGGCAATAGATGTGGGGAGTGCGATTCTTGAATACCAGTAGAAATCCAACCTACACTAGCTAAAACTAAGTAAGTTTTAACCGACTCGTATGACAGATTTTAGGATTTACATGCGGTTTGGGGATAAGTGAGGATGAGAGTTCGTGTGCATGGCCCATGGCGGATTCACGCGACCGATAGAGGAACTAAGAATTATCATGACCGGCAAATGAGAGGACATAGAGACAAGGATAGCATGAGTGGCACACCGCGCATATGTGGATGCATCCATTGTTGTAAGGGATTTGTGAAGTATTTCTAAGTAATGACATGCATTCATATATATAAAAGGGATGATTATGTAGCAGCAGTAGTATGTATAATAAGATATATAAACCTCTTTGATTAAGCCCACTTCTTTGGTATGTAGGAAAGAGTGCTATAAATAGTCGAAAACAACCATTAGAAAGGTGTGATAGAGTGCATGATTGTACTTTAGGTAATCAATTGCTAATGTTTTTTGATATATGCATGCTAATTCTCTAGGTTATGTGGGATTGTTGGGTTTAACCTTTTGGTCTCGTATTTTAAATTAGAAGACTCATGCCTAAAGAGCGTGAGATGATTTCATAACATCTGTGGAGTTACTTATGTCAGGTTATTTCTTTAAGATAGAACACATTAATCATGGTGAAGAAATACAACATAACTATTTATATAGTTTTGACGATAAATATCATGTTTTCGAGTTAAGTTTTCCGACAATGAAGGAAAACTATTCTTTCTTTCTTTTTCCGAGGAGAAACACATCCATTTATATAGGTGAATATTCATAATTTTTTTCTGAGAAGAATATTTATTTGTAATAAAATGGATAATTTTTTTGGTTAAACAATTAGTAGTAAGACATGCCCTTTTTTGCTATGATATCATTATGAACTTCTAAAACCCTTTCAGATTAAAAATTCATTTGTTAGAAAATCCTAAATAGCTACTTTAGAAAGTTTGATTGCCACTTACTACCTCCGTACCAAAAAATAAGAAGTTTTGGTAGCTTATTTTAGACTGCTAAAACATCTTATATTTTATACCAGAGGGAGTATAAAACAAACTTGTTTTTTTTTTACAATTCAAAAAATTAGTGAAAAAAATATATGTGTAGGCTATATTCTCTTTGTAGGTAATGCTTTACTCCTTTTTTTTATTAGAATTTCGAATTTTTTTAGTACTCCCTCCGTTCACTTTTGGTAATTTCCTGAGTTCCGAAACTGCCCCTGAGTCCCGTGGGCAAGGCGATTGGGCAAGGCGGATTGATTGGGTGATGTGGGATCGATCGGACGTGGAGACGAAGGAAGCGATGCGGAAGTTTTTGAATTTTGAATTGATCGGATCAACGTTGTTGTAGTTTTTTCCGAAAATGGGCACTTTACTACTTATGTAATAGATCCGGCCTCTGCATAGCTGAGATGCACACAACCGCACAAATATCCGTTACACAACCACACTGATGTTTGAAATAAAATAAAGTTTATGGAGAATAAAAGACTAGGTAGGTGCACCCAGTCAAAAGTCACGCTGCCACCCATGTTGGGAGAAAATATCCCTCTCCGTATCCTCCAACCGTAAAGATACCTCCATAAAGAGATCTCGGTGCTCCACCCGCTGTCGTAGTTGTGCACCGGTATATGACCTGTAAAAAGGAGGAAGAAATATTATTGAAAATCTTGTCATTTCTACATAGCCACATCGACCAAATTATTGCAATCGCTCTCATCCTAATAAGACGTTTAAACCTAACATCTACACCATTGAGCCAGTTGTCAAATATATTGACAACACTACGGGGTGGGTATGAGGTAGATCCTATTTGGACGGCTGACCATATAGACATAGCAAACTTACAATGAAATAATAACTGTTTAATAGTCTCATCATGGTGATAGAAAACACACTTTTTACTTCCATGCCAGTTGCGTTTGGCAAGATTATCTTTAGTAAGAATGACCCCACGACGAAGATACCATGCAAAGACCTTTGTTTTAACCGGTATCCTCATCTTCCAAAATTTTAAATTATTATCGACCGGAATATGAGGCTGGATAAGAGCATTGTACATGGCTACTGAGAATGAACCATTCCCGGTAAGATTCCAGCGGAACACATCCGTTCTCTGCGTCAATTGAACTAACTCAAAACTCTGTAAGAATTCTTGCCAAGAGGTTTGTCTGGGACCGATGAGACTTCTTCTAAATGCCACATTTGGTGGGAAAAATTCCATCACCTTAGCTATAGTCTCACTTTTGTGACGTACAATATTATACAATGCCGGATATTGTTCTCGGAGCGTGGTATTACCTAACCATTTATCCTCCTAGAAACGAATTTTCGATCCATCCTTAATAGACAAAGAACCATATGGAAATAAATACTTCTTTGTATCCATAAGACCAGCCCAAAAATGAGATCTCCCGGTTTCCAAAGAACCTGAGATATAGCTTTTGAGCCGATATATTTTCTCTTAAGGAGTGTTTGCCATATACCCTCTTCCGTAAGTAGCTTGGATAACCATTTACCGAGAAGTCCCCTATTCTTGATCTGGAGGTCTTGTATGACAAGTCCTCCATGATCCCTAGGTCGACAAAGAACACTCCACTTCGCCAGTCGATATTTACGCATCTCACTATCCCCTTGCCAAAAGAATCTTGATCGGAAATAATCTAATATTTTTAAGACTCCTCTAGGAAGTTGGAAGAAAGATATCATATACAATATCATATTACCGAGTACCGCATTTATGAGAAATAATCTTCCTCCCAAGGATAGTAATTTACCTCTCCAACTGCTTAATCTAATCTGTAGTCTTTCCTCGACCATTTTCCATTCAGCATTGGTGAGTCTCCGACAATGAATCGGGATACCCAAGTACCTAATTGGAAATTGGCCTTGACCGCAGCCGAATAGGTTAGCATAATCTACAATATGGTCTCGGGCCTCACCAAAACAAAACAACTCACTTTTATGGAATTTAATTTTTAGACCCGATAGATGCTCAAATGCTGAAAGAATTAACTTCAGATTTCGAGCCTTTTCGATGTCATGATCCATAAAAAGTGAAAGGACGAGATGTCTCCTAGAGGGGGGTGAATAGGCGTTTAAAAACTCTTGCGGATTTGGCTTGTAAGAATGCGGAATTAAACTACCGTTTAGTTTACAAGCACAACTCCTAAATATGCTAAGCTCAACTAAGTGCAACAATAACAACTAGAGCTAAGCAAGATAGGCACAAGATATATGAAGCACAAGTGATAGCAAGATATATGTACTTCAAGCACGATGGCTATCACAAGGAAAGTAAGCTCGGGTATAGAAATAACCGAGGCACGCGGAGACGAGGATGTATTCCCGTGTTCCCTTCCTTTGCAAGAAGGTGTTGGAGATATGCCCAAGAGGCAATAATAAAGTGGTTATTATATATCTTTATGTTTCTTATAAATGTTTATATACCATGCTATAATTGTATTAACCGAAACATTGATACATGTGTGTTATGTAAACAACAATGAGTCCCTAGTAAGCCTCTTGTATAACTAGCTTGTTGATTAATAGATGATCATAGTTTCATGATCATGAACATTGGATGTTATTAATAACAAGGTTATGTCATTGTGTGAATGATATAATGGACACACCCAATTAAGCGTAGCATAAGATCACGTCATTAAGTTATTTGCTATAAGCTTTCGATACATAGTTACCTAGTCCTTTCGACCATGAGATCATGTAAATCACTTATACCGGAAAGGTACTTTGATTACATCAAACGTCATCTGCGTAAATGGGTGGTTATAAAGGTGGGATTAAGTATCCGGAAAGTATGAGTTGAGGCATATGGATCAACAGTGGGATTTGTCCATCCCGATGACGGATAGATATACTCTGGGCCCTCTCGATGGAATGTCGTCTAATTAGCTTGCAAGCATATGAATGGTTCATAAGAGACCACATACCACGGTACGAGTAAAGAGTACTTGTCAAGAGACGAGGTTGAACAAGGTATAGAGATACCGATGATCAAACCTCGGACAAGTAAAATATCGCGTGACAAAGGGAATCGGTATCGTATGTGAATGGTTCATTGGATCACTAAGTCATCGTTGAATATGTGGGAGCCATTATGGATCTCCAGATCCCGCTATTGGTTATTGGTCGAAGAGAGTTCTCAACCATGTCTACATAGTTCGCGAACCGTAGGGTGACACACTTAAGGTTTGATGTCGTATTAGTAGATATTGAATATGGAATGGAGTTCGAAGTTTTGTTCGGAGTCTCGGATGGGATCCAGGACATCACGAGGATTTCCGGAATGGTCCGTAGAATAAGATTCATATATAGGAAGTCATTTTATAAGTTTGAAAATGACCTTGTGCAATTATGGAAGGTTCTAGAAGGTTCTAGAAAAGTCCGGAAGAAATCACTATGGAAGGCGGAGTCCCGGAGGGACTCCACCTAGCATGGCCGGCCAACCCTAGGGGGTGGAGTCCCAGGTGGACTCCACCAAAGGTGGCCGGCCACCCCCCCTCATGGAAGGGTGGGAATCCCACCTTGGGTAGGTTTCCCTACACATGGAAGGTTTTGGGTTTGGGTCTTATTCGAAGACTTGTAGTCCAACACTTGGGGGTTCTACCTATATAATGAGGAGCAAGGGGAGGGGGCCGGCCACACCAAAGCCATAGCTGGCCGCACCCCTCAAGTGGCCGGCGCCCCCCTCTCCCAAACCCTAGCCGCCCCTCCTCCACCACCTCTCCCGCATACGCTTAGCGAAGCTCCGCCGGAGATCTCCATCGACACCGCCACCACGCCGTCGTGCTGCCGGGATTCCAAGGAGGATCTACTACTTCCGCTGCCCACTGGAACGGGGAGAAGGACGTCGTCTTCATCAACACCGAACGTGTGACCGAGTATGGAGATGCTTCCCGATTGTGGCACCGTCAAGATCTTCTACGCGCTTTTGAAAGTGGCAAGTGATCATCTTCTGCAACAACGAGATCTAATCTCGTAGGCTTTGGAAATCTTCAAGGGTTAGTCTCGTTCATCCCCTCGTTGTTACCGTCTTCTAGATTGCATCTTGGCTTGGATTGCGTTCTCGCGGTAGGAAATTTTTTGTTTTCTATGCTACGAATCCCTACAGAAGGTACGTCACGTTTGGAGGAGTGGAGGTCCCACGAAGGATTCCCCAACGCCACGAAGGCTCACCCTATTTTCCGAGCCACACCCACGAAGGATAATGACCCTTTCCTTATGGTTAGCTTTTCCTCCACTCCGGAGATGGCAAGCTCCACAACCACTTCACAAGCTCCACGAAGGAGAAGCCCGGGGCTCTTCACAATCTTCCTTGAAGAGATCACCGGAGCACCAACCGCCAAGCCAACTAGGAGGTCTCCCTCCAAGAGTAACAAGCTCACAGTCTCTCACTCGAACTAATCGTGGTGGAGAGCTCAACACTATGCAATGATGCAAAGCAAGAACACTAGATGTGTTCAAATCCTTCACACTCAAATCCCACCAAAGCAACAAATGCTAGGATGCCCCCGCAAAAAAAACAAATGCTAGGATGAGATTGGAGAGGAAGAACAGAGAGGAAATCAACAAATGACTCCAAGATCTAGATCCAAAGGATTCCCCTCACTTAGAGGAGAGATGGATTGGTGGGAGTTGTAGATCTAGATCTCCTCTCTTAGATCCCTCAAGAATGAGCAAGAATCATGGGGGGAATCAAGAGAGAGGGCAAGTTCTTCAAAGTCAACAATGGAGGAGAGAGAGTGGAAGAACTTATCCAACCCAAGGTGGAAGAAGGGCTATTTATAGCCCAAGAGCAAATATAACCGTTGGGGAAAAGTTGGGTTGAGTCAGCCGCCGAGGAGGCCGGTCAACCGGGCCTAGGGCCGGGCCGCCGGTGCAGTACCCGGTCAGACCGGGCCACAGACCGGACCAGCCGGTCCAAACCGGACCGGGACGGGTCTTTGTCGCGCAGAACCTGCGCCGGGGAGGCCGGTCCACCGCCCGGACAGACCGAACGAGGGGGCGGTCCAAACCGGGCCCGTGACCGGGACACTTCTGTATCTTACAGTACATGACCCGGTTGGCACCAGTCCACGGGCCGTTTTGAACCGGGCCGGCCGGTGGGACGGTCGGTCAGGCCGGGTGAGAAACCGGGCCAGCAGGTAAAATATGTTATACAAAAACTGTGATAACTTTTGTGTCCGGACCCCGATTGACATGAAACCAATTTTGTTGGAAAGATAACGACGAATAGAATCCCAACAAAAACAATGAAGACGTCTCACAGGATATTTTTAGATGTTTTTAGAGAGGAAGTCTCCCATCGTCAAGAAACGATGAAGACGTCCAAACTCGAAACTTGGGCTTGTTGTAAAGCTAGCAACAAGCTCAAGAACCTCTCACAGAGAAACACTAAGAAGTAATAGGGATATGCAAAGGATTGAGCTCCCTAAGACGATGCGATCAAGTTACCCAACCGAAAACCCCTCTTGATAGTACGGCTATCTATCATATATTCCGGTCTCCCAACAACCACCTTGAGACTGGTAAAAGGAAAACCTAGCAAGGCCATACCTTTGCCTTGTGCATCCAGCTTGATCTTGATGATAGCTCTTCAAGATCCACTCAAGCCGGAATGCCTTACTTGATCATCGTTACTTCGTGAAGACTCACAAATGCTCCCACATACACTGTGATGGGAAAGCTCCATTGATGTACATCTTCACATGTCCATTATCATCAAATGGACGGCAAGCTTCAAGCATATGATCCTCTCGAGATGCTCAACTTGAACTTGCCCAACTCAACCTTGATGACGATCATTGATGGGATTCGTAGCATAGAAAACAAAAAAATTCCTACCGCAAGAACGAAAACACAAGCCAAGATCTAATCTAGAAGACGGTAGCAACGAGGGGGTGACGAGACTAACCCTTGAAGATTTCCAAAGCCTACGAGATTAGATCTCATTGTTGCAGAAGATGATCACTTGCCGCTTTCAAAAGCGTGTAGAAGATCTTGACGGTGCCACAATCGGGCAGCACCTCCGTACTCGGTCACACGTACGGTGTTGATGAAGACGACGTCCTCCTCCCCGTTCCAGCGGGCAGCGGAAGTAGTAGATCCTCCTCGGAATCCCGGCAGCACGACGGCGTGGTGACGGTGGTGGTGGAGAACTCCGACAGAGCTTCGCCTATGCGCTGCGGGAGTTGTATGTGGAGGAGGGGCGCTAGGGTTTGGGGAGAGGCTAGGGTTTGGTGTGGCCAACTAGGTCTTGGTGTGGCCGTCCCCCTCCCCTTGCTCCTCATTATATAGGTGGAAGCCCCAAGTGTTGGACTACAAGTCTTCGAATAAGACCCCAACCCAAAACTTCCCATATGGTGGGAAACCTACTCAAGGGGGGAGTCCTACTCAGGGTGGGACTCCCACCTTTCCTTGAGGGGGGGTGGCCGGCCACCTTAGGTGGAGTCCACCTGGGACTCCTCCCCCTTAGGGTTGGCCGGCCATGCTAGTGGAGTCCCTCCGGGACTCCACCTTCCATAGAGATTTCTTCCGGACTTTTCTAGAACCTTCTAGAACCTTCCATAAATGCACCGGATCATTTTCAAACTTATAAAATGACTTCCTATATATGAATCTTATGCTCCGGACCATTCCGGAACTCCTCGTGATGTCCTGGATCCCATCCGAGACTCCGAACAAAACTTTGAACTCCATTCCATATTCCATATCTACTCAAACGACATCAAACCTTAAGTGTGTCACCCTACGGTTCGCGAACTATGCAGACATGGTTGAGACTTCTCTCCGACCAATAACCAATAGTGGGATCTGGAGATCCATAATGGCTCCCACATATTCAACGATGACTTAGTGATCTAATGAACCATTTACATATGATACTGATTCCCGTTGTCACGCGATATTTTACTTGTCCGAGGTTTGATCATCAGTATCTCTATACCTCGTTCAACCTCGTCTCATGACAAGTACTCTTTACTCGTAGCATGGTATGTGGCCTTTTATGAACCTTTCATATGCTTGCAAGCTAATTAGACGACATTCCACCGAGAGGGCCCAGAGTATATCTATCCGTCATCGGGATGGACAAATCCCACTGTTGATCCATATGCCTCAACTCGTACTTTCCGAATACTTAATCCCACCTTTATAACCACCCATTTACGCAGTGGCGTTTGATGTAATCGAAGTACCCTTTCAGTATAAGTGATTTACATGATCTCATGGTCGAAGGACTAGGTAACTATGTATTGAAAGCTTATTGCAAAAAAACTTAATGACGTGATCTTATGCTACTCTTAATTGGGTGTGTCCATTACATCATTCACATAATGACATAACCTTGTTATTAATAACATCCAATGTTCATAATCATGAAACTATGATCATCTATTAATCAACAAGCTAGTTATACAACAGGCTTACTAGGGACTCCTTGTTGTTTACATAACACACATGTATCAATGTTTAGGTTAATACAATTATAGCATGGTATATAAACATTTATCATAAACACAAAGATATATAATAACCATTTTATTATTGCCTCTTGGGCATATCTCCAACAGTCTCCCACTTGCACTAGAGTCAATAATCTAGATTACATTGTAAGGTACCTAACACCCATGGCATTTTGGTGTTGGTCATGCTTTGCCCTAGGGAGAGCTTTAGTCAACGGATCTGCTACATTCAGATCTGTGTGTACTTTGCAAATCTTTACTTCTCCATCTTCGATGTACTCGCGAATCGAATGAAAACGCAGCTTGATATGCTTCAGCTTCTTGTGTGACCTTGGTTCTTGTGCATTGGCGATGGCACCCATGTTATCACAATAGATGACTAGTGGGTCCAATGCACTAGGAACCACACCAAGCTCAACAATGAACCTCTTCATCCATACCACTTCCGATGAAGCCTCTGAAGCCGCTATGTATTCCGATTCCGTTGAAGACTTCGCCACCGTGCACTGCTTCGAGCTGCACCAGCTTACTGCAACACCATTCAATATAAACACGTACCCAGACTGAGACTTAGATTCATCAGGATCAGTGTTCCAACTTGCATCGGTGTAACTGGTTAGAACGAGCTCTTGGTCACCGCCATAACAAAGAAACATATCCTTAGTTCTTTTCAAGTACTTTAGGATATTCTTGACCGATGTCCAGTGTTCCATTCATGGATCACTTTGATATCTGCTAGTCGAACTAACTGCATGTGCTATATCCGGTCTAGCACACAGCATGGCATACATGATAGAGCCTACTGCCGAGGCATAGGGGATCTGATTCATCCTCTCTCTTTCTTCTGCCGTAGCCGGACCTTGAGTCTTACTCAAGACCTTACCTGGCAACATAGGTAAGAATCCTTTCTTACGTTCATCCATTTTAAACTTCTTTAGAATCTTGTCCAGGTATGTACTCTGTGAAAGCCCTAATAGGCGTCTTGATCTATCTCTATAAATCTTGATGCCTAAAATGTATGCTGCTTCACCAAGGTCCTTCACTGAAAAACACTTATTCAAATAACCTTTTACACTGCTTAATAGTTCTATATCATTCCCAATCAATAATATGTCATCTACATATAATATCAAGAATGCTACAGAGCTCCCACTCACTTTCTTGTAAATACAGGCCTCTCCATGGCACTGTATAAACCCGAAGTCTTTGATCACCTTATCAAAACGTCGGTTCCAACTTCTGGATGCTTGCTTCAGTCCATAAATAGAACGATGAAGTTTGCATACCTTGTCAGCATTATTAGGATCGACAAAAACTTTGGGTTGTACCATATACAACTCTTCCTCAATGTCACCATTAAGGAACGCCGTTTTGACATCCATCTGCCAAATCTCATAATCGAAAAATGCAGCTATTGCTAACAAAATCCTCACAGATTTTAGCTTCGCTATGATACGTCTCTGACGTATCGATAATTTCTTATGTTATATGCCATATTATTGATGATACCTACATGTTTTATGCACACTTTATGTCATATTCGTGCATTTTCTGGAACTAACCTATTAACAAGATGCCGAAGTGCCAGTTCTCGTTTTCTGCTGTTTTTGGTTTCGAAATCCTAGTAACAAAATATTCTCGGAATTGGACGAAACGAAAACCCGGGGGCCTATTTTTCCACGGAGCTTCCGAAGACCGAAGAACACACGAAGTGGGGCCACGAGGTGGCGACACCACGTGGCGGCGCGGCCCGGGGGGCCCGCGCCGCCCTATGGTGTGGCCCCCTCGTCCGGCCCCCGACTCGCCCTTCCGCCTACTTAAAGCCTCCGTCACGAAACCCCGATGCGAAAAACCACGATACGGAAAACCTTACCGAGACGCCGCCGCCGCCGATCCCATCTCGGGGGATTCGGAGATCTCCTCCGGCACCCTCGCCGGAGAGGGGATTCATCACCCGGAGGACTCTACACCGCCATGGTCGCCTCCGGAGTGATGAGTGAGTAGTTCACCCCTGGACTATGGGTCCATAGCGGTAGCTAGATGGTTGTCTTCTCCTCATTGTGCTTCATTGTTGGATCTTGTGAGCTGCCTAACATGATCAAGATCATCTATCCGTAATTCTATATGTTGTGTTTGTCGGGATCCGATGGATAGAGAATACCATGTCATGTTAATTATCAAGTTATTACATATGTGTTGTTTATGATCTTGCATGCTCTCTGTTTCTAGTAGAGGCTCGGCCAAGTTTTTACTTTTAACTCCAAGAGGGAGTACTTATGCTCGATAGTGGGTTCATGCCCGCATTGACACCGGGGGAGTGACGAAACCCCTAAGGTTGTGTTGTGCTCGTTGCCACTAGGGATAAAACATTGGCGCTATGTCCGAGGATGTAGTTGTTGATTACATTACGCACCATACTTAATGCAATTGTCTGTTGTTAAGCAACTTAATACTCGGAGGGGTTCGGATGATAACTCTGAAGGTGGACTTTTTAGGCATAGATGCGGTTGGATGGCGGTCTATGTACTTTGTCGTAATGCCCAATTAAATCTCACTATACTTATCATGTCATGTATGTGCATTGTTATGCCCTCTCTATTTGTCAATTGCCCGACTGTAATTTGTTCACCCAACATGCTTTTATCTTATGGGAGAGACACCTCTAGTGAACTGTGGACCCCGGTCCATTCTTTAATACTGAAATACAAATCTGCTGCAATACTTGTTTTACTATTTTCTCTCGCAAACAATCATCTTCCACACAATACGGTTAATCCTTTGTTACAGCAAGCCGGTGAGATTGACAACCTCATCTGTTTCGTTGGGGCAAAGTACTTTGGTTGTGTTGTGCGGGTTCCACGTTGGCGCCGGAATCTCTGGTGTTGCGCCGCACTACATCCCGCCGCCATCAACCTTCAACGTGCTTCTTGACTCCTACTGGTTCGATAAACCTTGGTTTCTTTCTGAGGGAAAACTTGCTGCTGTGCGCATCATACCTTCCTCTTGGGGTTGCCCAACGAACGTGTGAAATACACGCCATCAAGCTCTTTTTCTGGCGCCGTTGCCGGGGAGATCAAGACACGCTGCAAGGGGAGTCTCCACTTCTCAATCTCTTTACTTTGTTTTTGTCTTGCTTAATTTTATTTACTACTTTGTTTGCTGCACTTATATCAAAACACAAAAAAATTAGTTGCTAGCTTTACTTTATTTACTGTCTTGTTTGCTATATTAAAAACACAAAAAAATTAGTTTACTTGCATTTACTTTATCTAGCTTGCTTTATTTACTACTGCTAAAATGGCCAACCCTGAAAATACTAAGTTGTGTGACTTCACTAGCACAAATAATAATGATTTCTTATGCGCACCTATTGCTCCACCTGCTACTACAGCGGAATTCTTTGAAATTAAACCTGCTTTACTAAATCTTGTCATGAGAGAGCAATTTTCTCGGTGTTAGTTCCGATGATGCTTGCTGCCCATCTCAATAATTTTGTTGAACTATGTGAAATGCAAAAATATAAAGATGTAGATGGTGATATTATAAAATTAAAATTGTTTCCTTTCTCATTAAGAGGAAGAGCTAAAGATTGGTTGCTATCTCTCGCCTAAGAATAGTATTGATTCATGGACTAAATGCAAGGATGCTTTTATTGGTAGATATTATCCCCCTGCTAAAATTATATCTTTGAGGAGTAGCATAATGAATTTTAAACAATTGGATAATGAACATGTTGCTCAAGCTTGGGAAAGAATGAAATCTCTAGTTAAAAATTGCCCAACCCATGGACTCGACTACTTGGATGATCATCCAAACCTTCTATGCAGGACTAAATTTTTCTTCGCGGAACTTATTGGATTCAGCTGCTGGAGGTACCTTTATGTCCATCACTCTTGGTGAAGCAACAAAGCTTCTTGATAATATGATGGTTAATTACTCTGAATGGCACACGGAAAGAGCTCCACAAGGTAAGAAGGTAAATTCCGTTGAAGAATCCTCTTCCTTGAGTGATAAGATTGATGCTATTATGTCTATGCTTGTTAATGGTAGGACTAATGTTGATCCTAATAATGTTCCGTTAGCTTCATTGGTTGCTCAAAATTCTAGACCACATCCTGCTAATGGTAATTCTTATGGTAGATATGTTTCACCTAATGAGGAAAAGATGTTAGAAATTGAAAGGTCCACCAAGAGCTTTATGCAATCACGAGTATGAGCAAAATAAATTGTTTACTAAAACTATGAATGAGCAATCTACCTTGTTGAAGAAAATAGGAAATCAACTTGAAAATCTGAATATGGAGATTTACGGGTTGCAAACTAAACTTGCAAATGCTTGAAGACCGAATCTCATACATGTCTCGCGTCACAATCTTCTTTAATTAATAAAATGGCTGCTAAACCTGATGATATTGAAAATAAAATTGTTACTACAGCAAATGCCATCCAAGTTAGAATTAATGAGAATATAAGATTAATGGCTGAACTGCGTGCTAGGTGGGATAGAGAAGAAAATGAAAAACTAGCTAAAAAGGAAAATGTAGCTAAAGTTTGGACTATTACCACCACTAGCAATGCTAATGATTCATATGTTGCTGCACCTCCTACTATCAATGGTAAAATAATTGGTGTTAGCAATGCTTCTACTCCTAGTGCAAAGCGCGCAAAATTACCCGAAACTGCTAAAACTGCTGAAACTGCTTGTGATAAAACTGCTGAAATTTTTTCCAACCTTGGGGATGATAATCCCATTGCCTTAGATTGTAATGATTTAGATTTTGATGATTGCCACATCTCTGAAGTTATAAAGTTCTTGCAAAAACTTGCTAAGAGTCCCAATGCTAGCGCTATAAACTTGGCTTTCACAAAACATATTACAAATGCTCTCATAAAAGCTAGAGAAGAGAAACTAAAACTTGAAACTTCTATTCCTAGAAAGCTAGAGGATGGTTGGGAGCCCATCATTAAAATGAGAGTCAAAGATTTTGATTGTAATGCCTTATGTGATCTTGGTGCAAGTATTTCTGTTATGCCTAAAAAAGTCTATGATATGCTTGACTTGCCACCATTGAAAAATTGTTATTTGGATGTTAATCTCGCTGATAATGCTAAAAAGAAACCTTTGGGGAAAGTTGATAATGTTCATATTATGGTTAACAATAACCTTGTCCCCGTTGATTTTGTTGTCTTGGATATTGAATGCAATGCATCTTGCCCCATTATATTGGGAAGACCTTTTCTTCGAACCGTTGGTGCCACTATTGATATGAAGGAAGGTAATATTAAATATCAATTTCCTCTCAAGAAAGGTATGGAACACTTCCCTAGAAAGAGAATGAAGTTACCTTATGATTCTATCATTAGAACAAATTATGATGTTGATGCTTCATCTTTCGATGTTACTTGAGAAACACTTTCTGCGCCTAGCTGAAAGGCGTTAAAGAAAAGCGCTTATGGGAGACAACCCATGTTTTTACTACAGTATTTTTGTTTTATATTTGTGTCTTGGAAGTTGTTTACTACTGTAGCAACCTCTCCTTATCTTAGTTTTGAGTTTTGTTGTGCCAAGTAAAGTCTTTGATAGAAAAGTAAGTACTAGATTTGGATTACTGCGCAGTTCCAGATTTCTTTGTCTGTCACGAATCTGGGTCTATCTCCCTGTAGGTAGCTCAGAAAATTAAGCCAATTTACGAGCATGATCCTCAGATATGTACGCAACTTTCATTCAATTTGAGCATTTTCGTTTGAGCAAGTCTGGTGGCCTAATAAAATCCATCTTTACGGACTGTTCTGTTTTAACAGATTCTGCCTTTTTATTTCGCATTGCCTCTTTTGCTATGTTGGATGAATTTCTTTGATCCATTAATGTCCAGGTAGCTTTATGCAATGTCCAGAAGTGTTAAGAATGATTGTGTCACCTCTGAACATGTGAATTTTTATTATGCATTAACCCTCTAATGAGTTGTTTCGAGTTTGGTGTGGAGGAAGTTTTCAAGGATCAAGAGAGGAGTATGGTGCAATATGATCAAGGAGAGTGAAAGCTCTAAGCTTGGGGATGCCCCGGTGGTTCACCCCTGCATATTCTAAGAAGACTCAAGCGTCTAAGCTTGGGGATGCCTGATACGTCCAAATTGCATCACTATTTTATATCATAATTTGTTGTTATTCATCGATATATTTCATATTGGGACACAATACTTATGTTATTTCATCTATTTTGCATGTTTCATCATTATTGGAGGATCGAACGCCGGAGCCAGGATTCTGCTGGAAAAAGCACCGTCAGAACGCAATATTTCGGAAGATCAACTCTGGAAGGAAATTATACCAAAAATCCTATTTTTCAAGATGACGAAGGAAGCCAGAAGGAGGAGCCAGGAGGAGCCAGGGTGGGCCCACACCCTAGGGTGGCGCGGCCCAGGCCCTGGCCGCGCCGCCATGTGGTGTGGAGGGCCCACGACCCCTTTCACCTCCTTTTCTTCGCCAAACCCTTCGTCCCGAAGACCTAAGCCACAGAGGGTACCTCGCGAAGAGTTACAGCCGCCTCTGCGGGGCGGAGAACACCGAGAGAGAAAGAGCTCTCCGGCGGGCAGGAATCCGCCGGGAAATTCCCTCCGGAGGGGGAAATCGACGCCATCGTCACCGCCATCGAGCTGGACATCATCTCCATCACCATCATCATCATCTCCACCATCATCACCGCCATCTCCACCGCTGGACATCGTCACCGCCGTAGCAATTTGGGTTTGATCTTGATTGTTTGATAGGGGAAACTCTCCCGGTATCTATTCATACTTGTTGTTGATGCTATTGAGTGAAACCATTGAACCAAGTTCATGTTCAGATTGTTATTCATCATCATATCACCTCTGATCATGTTCCATATGATGTCTCGTGAGTAGTTCGTTTAGTTCTTGAGGACATGGGTGAAGTCTAAATGTTAGTAGTGAACTATGGTTGAGTAATATTCAATGGTGTGATATTTAAGTTGTGGTGTTATTCTTCTAGTGGTGTCATGTGAACGTCGACTACATGACACTTCACCATTTATGGGCCTAGGGGAATGCATCTTGTATTCGTTTGCTAATTGCGGGGTTGCCGGAGTGACGAAACCTAAACCCCCGTTGGTATATCGATGCGGGAGGGATCGCAGGATCTCGCAGTTTAAGGCTGTGGTTAGATTTATTCTTAATTACTTTCTTGTAGTTGCGGATGCTTGCAAGGGGTATAATCACAAGTATGTATTTAGTCCTAGGAAGGGCGGTACATTAGCATAGGTTCACCCACACAACACTTATCATAACAATGAAGATTATTTAGCCGTATGTAGCGAAAGCACTAGACTAAAATCCCATGTGTCCTCGAGAACGTTTGGTCATTATAAGTAAACAAACCGGCTTGTCCTTTGTGCTAAAAAGGATTGGGCCACTCGCTGCAATTATTTCTCTCGTACTTTACATACTCGTACTTTATTCAACAGTTACATCAAAACCCCCTGAACACTTGTCTCTGAGCATTTACAGTGAATCCTTCATCGAAACTGCTTGTCAACACCTTCTGCTCCTCGTTGGGATCGACATTCTTACTTATCGAAGATACTACGATACACCCCCTATACTTGTGGGTCATCAAGACTATTTTCTGGCGCCGTTGCGGGGGAGTGAAGCGCTATTGGTAAGTGGAATTGGTGAGGAAAACCTTCTATCGTTGTGCTGATTTTATTTCTACTCGCTGCTATAAGTCATTATGGAGAGATCTTCTCTTCATTTTCTATTTGGGAAATCTACTACTACTGCAACGGTAGTGGATGAGGCGCCAGGTGAGGAAGTAATACCATATAAAATACCTACGAAAATTATTGAACATGTTATGGATAACCGCTATGAAGGGGATGGAACCGTCCATCCCGGTGATCATTTACTGTTTTTGCATGAATTATGCGGGTTATTCAAGTGTGCAGGTATTGCTATGGATGAAGTGAGGAAGAAATTATTCTCTTTATCGCTGTCCCGGTAAGGCGGCGCATTGGTATAAATTACTCGGATAATGGGGATTCTCTTGAATGGAATGATATTGTGCCCCGGTTTTATTCTAAGTTCTATCCTCCAAGTGAAATTCACAAAGATCGGAATCGCATATATAATTTTTGGCCTCATGATGGAGAGAGTATTGCCCAAGCTTGGGGAGATTGAAGTCTTTAATGCTCAAATGCCCCATTCATGAGCTTCCGGTAATATTATTATTGATAATTTCTATGCAAGACTTTCTTTTCAAGACAAGACCTTGCTGGATACTTCTTGTTCGGATCATTTACACGCAACAAAGAAGAGTTTAAAAGGGACCTTCTTGATCGAATCCAAGAAAATACTGAAGGTTGGGAGAACGACAAAGATAGAGAATCAGGTATAATTTATGATTATAAATGCATTGAAGCTTTTATGGATACTGATAAATTTCGTAATATGAGTGCTACATATGGTCTTGATTCTCAAGTTGCTGTAAATCTTTATAAAGCTTTTGCCTCTCATTATGAATTGCCTAAGAAGAATTTTGATAAGTATCATGAACCATACAAAGATAAAATTGATCCATCTATTAATAAATGTGTTGTAGTTGAAACTGCTGATCGTGTTATTCCTGAGGCTTATATTGAAAAAACTCCTTTTCCTGCTAAAATGAAAGAGTACTCTGTTATAAATAGTGCGGTTCATAAAAGTGAAAAGAAACCTAGAGAACCTGAAGAACAAATAAAAGTTGAACCTGTCATGTTGCAATTGTTAAAGATCTTGTGACTGAAAATGTAGAGGATGGTCATATCATTTTCTGTGAAGATGCTTCTAATATTGTTTCACATCCTAATAAACCCAAACAAGCTAGTGTTCCTATGCTATCTGTTAAAATTGGTGATCATTGCTATTATGGTTTATGTGATATTGGTGCAAGTGTTAGTGCTATACCTTATGAGCTTTACACGGAGATTATGCACGAAATTGATTCTTGTGAACTTGAAGATATTGATGTGGTTATTCAGCTGGCTAATAGAGAAACTATTTCTCCAATTGGTATTGTTCGAGATGTGGAAGTTTTATGCGGTAAGATTAAATATCCTGCTGACTTTTTGGTACTTGGTTCTGCTTGCTAGTGATTATTGTCCTATCATTTTTGGTAGACCTTTTCTAAATACTTGTGGAGCTATTATAGATTGCAAGAAAGAGAAAATTTTGACTAAATTTGCTGGTGAATCTTATGAGTTTAACTTCTCTAAATTTACTAAAACTCCTTATAAAGCTGATTTGCCCAGTAATGATTTTAAAATGGAGCAGTGTGCATCTATTGTTCTTGTTCCTAACAATCCTTTGCAGCAACATTTGGAGGATAGCGAGAGTGAAGTTTTTAGGAAAGAAAGAGAGGAGCTTGAGGAGATTTTTCTTCGCCAACCTATTCTCAAGCATGATTTACCGGTGGAAGACTTGGGTACAACACCGCCACCAAAGGAAGATCCTGTTTTTGATTTAAAGCCTTTGCTTGATAATCTTAAATATGCTCATATTGATGATAAGAAAATATATCCTGTTATTATTAGTTCTAAACTTACAGAGTTTGAAGAAGAAAGATTATTGCAAATATTGAAGAAACACCGAAGTGCTATTGGCTATACTCTTGATGACTTGAAGGGGATTTCTCCCTCTATTTGCCAACACGCCATTAATATGGAAGATGATGCGAAGCCTCGTTGTTGAACCTCAGCGTCGTCTAATTCCTAAGATGAAGGAAGTGGTAAGGAATGAGGTATTACGACTTCTTGAAGCTGGTATTATATATCCTATTGCTGATAGTAGATGGGTTAGTCCTGTACATTGCGTTCCCAAGAAAGGAGGTATGACTGTTGTGCCTAATGATAATGATGAGCTCATTCCTCAAAGAGTAGTTGTAGGGTATAGAATGTGCATTGATTTTCGAAAAGTTAATAAAGTTACTAAGAAAGATCATTACCCTTTACCATTTATTGATCAAATGCTAGAAAGATTGTCTAAAAATACTCATTTTTGCTTTCTTGATGGTTATTCTGGATTTTCACAAATTGCTCGTTAAAGCTAAAGATCAAGAGAAAACCACCTTTACTTGTCCCTATGGAACTTATGCTTATAGACGTATGCCTTTTGGTTTATGTAATGCTCCTGCTACTTTTCAAAGATGCATGTCTGCTATTTTTCATGGTTTTTGTGAAAGTATTGTAGAGGTATTCATGGATGATTTTTCTGTTTATGGGAATTCTTTTGATAGTTGCTTGCGAAACCTTGATAAAGTTTTGCGAGAGATGTGAAGAAACTAACCTTGTTCTTAATTGGGAGAAATGCCACTTTATGGTTAATGAAGGAATTGTATTGGGACATAAAATTTCTGAAAGAGGTATTGAAGTTGATAGAGCTAAAGTTGAAGCCATTGAGAAGATGCCCTATCCAAGGGATGTTAAAGGTATTCGTAGTGTTCTTGGACATGCTGGGTTTTATAGGAGATTTATTAAAGATTTCTCCAAGATTTCAAAACCTCTTACTAATCTTCTTCAAAAAGATGTACCTTTTGTTTTTGATGATGATTGTAAGGAAGCTTTTGAAACTCTAAAGAAAGCCTTAACAACTTCTCCTATAGTTGAACCTCCTGATTGGAATTTACCATTTGAAATTATGTGTGATGCTAGTGATTTTGCTGTAGGCGCTGTTCTTGGACAGCGAGTAGATAAAAAACTGAATGTTATTCATTATGCTAGTAAAACTCTTGATGCTGCTCAAAGAAATTATGCTACAACTGAAAAAGAATTGTTGGCTGTAGTCTTTGCTTGTGATAAATTTAGATCTTATATTGTTGATTCAAAAGTTACGATTCATACTGATCATGCTGCAATTAGATACCTTATGACAAAGAAAGATGCTAAGCCGAGGCTTATTAGATGGGTACTTCTTTTGCAAGAATTTGATTTACATATTGTAGATAGGAAAGGTGCTGATAATCCTGTTGCTGATAATTTGTCTAGATTGGAAAATATTGCTTATGATCTTGTTCCTGTTAATGATAGTTTTCCAAATGAACAATTGGCTGTGATAAAGGTGAGCTCGCGAGACAGTCCTTGGTATGCTGATTATGCTAACTTTATTGTTTCCAAGTACTTGCCTCCAACCTTTTCAGCTCAGCAAAGGAGGAAATTCTTTTATGATTTGAGGCATTATTTATGGGATGACCCACACTTATATAAAGAAGGAGTGGATGGTATTATGCGAAGATGTGTTCCCGAATATGAACAACAAGAGATATTGAGTAAATGTCATGGCGGTGCTTATGGAGGACATCACGCTCGGAGATAGAACCGCACAAAAGGTTCTACAATCAGGTTTTTATTGGCCAACTCTCTTCAAAGATGCAAGGAAGTTTATTTTATCTTGTGATGAATGCCAAAGGGTTGGTAATATCTCCAGACGCAATGAAATGCCTATGAATTATACTCTTGTTATTGAACCGTTTGATTGTTGGGGATTTGACTTCATGGGACCTTTTCCCTCTTCAAAAGGTAACACTCATATACTTGTTGCTGTTGATTACGTTACTAAATGGGTGGAAGCCATACCTACAAAAAGTGCTTGATGGTGAGACCTCTTTAAAAATGCTTTTAGATATTATTTTTCCTAGATTTGGAGTACCTAGATATATTATGACTGATGGAGGTTCTCATTTTATTCATGGAGGTTTTAGAAAAACTCTTGCTAAGTATGGTATTAATCATAGAATTGCTTCCGCTTATCATCCTCAAACTAGTGGTCAAGTAGAATTATCAAATAGAGAGATTAAATCTATCTTGCAGAAAACCGTTAATAAATCTAGAAAGAATTGGGCTAGTAAATTGAAGGATGCACTATGGGCTTATAGAACTGCTTATAAAAACCCCATGGAAATGTCACCTTATAAAATGGTTTATGGAAAAGCTTGTCATTTACCTTTAGAATTAGAACACAAAGCTTATCGGGCTGTTAGAGAATTAAATAAAGATCCTAAACTTGCCGGTGATAAGAGGTTGTTACAATTAAGTTCTCTAGATGGAGAGTGAAGCTTATGAAAATGCTAAACTCTTTAAAGAAAAAGTTAAAAAATGGCATGATAGAAGGATCATCAAAGAGAGTTTAATATTGGGGA